>NC_060893.1:15610272-15875272 GCF_014805685.1 Silurus meridionalis | reverse complement strand
TTAATGACTGACTTTCTGTACACACTTGATCTTGTCATTTTCTTTGGTCAAGTTGACAATAAATGTGCCAAATTCATAAGCATTTTTCACGTTCATCAAAGGAATCACTTAAAGGTTAACTTGGGCAAACCTGTTATTAATAAGCTGAAAATTCCACTTGAAAGAGACCTGGCCTTTTGTCTAACGCTGTGAATAAAAGTGAAAGGGATGGTGGTCTAATTTGACAGAAATGTGACAATGATGAGCTATGGGTAAGGAAAAGGCAGCAGTGGGGGTTTTAGATTACAGTTATTACTGCTAAAGGTCAGTTTTGGTTTGTATTCAATGTTTAACAGCAATCTGGCCAACACATGCAATGTAGCAAGAAAAAAAAAAACACATGAAGCAATGTGAGAGAATGAGGTGCAATTAACAGGCGTTTTTTTTTTTTTTTAAGTAAAGTCAATTAATTGAATGCAGTGACATTTTCAATTATAGATTAAACTCACACATCATATTTTCTAAATGTTATGACCTGTATTGTTATTAATGAAATCTGTGGGTGCAATCTTGCTATCTGGAAAGTGATTTTTTTTTAATAATCTACCATGGAGTTTATATCCTGTAGTGGTGAATACAATCCATCAAAATGGAAAGTATGCGGAGAATCTGATAGATGCAAAACTTCCCTCAACTATGGAAACGTTGATCAACCCGTGCTGCACGACCAGCTACCCTAAACAGCAGGGGATTCCCCTCATGCTTCATATGTTGTATATTAAAGTAATCATCCTTGTGGACATTATTTGGAGCTTCTGTCAGGATGTATGTGAATAATTTTTTTACATTTTATTCATAAAGCTTATAGGGCTTAGTTTTGTAGAAAAACATTTAACGGAAGCACTTTTCACCTCAATGGCAGAAAGCCCACACATATGCATACGCACTAATATCAATGCCTGGAAAAACCTCAATATGAATGTGACGCACTCTGTTTCCATAGACAAACATTCACGTTTGAACTCGTCAGCCCAGTTGATGCGCTCCATGATGGTCTCACTGTCCTATTTTACTGTACATACAACCAAAGCTCATGCATATTGCCTGCTATCAGGGTCAGGGTGTGTGTTAATACTCTACACACTGTTGATGCAAACAAGTTTTGCTGTGGTTCTGTGGCAAGCTGTTGCTTCTATTGGTTAGTCGATCAGTCTCCTTCCTCTAAATGTTTTTTTTTTTCACTCATATTCGTCCTGGCTATTTACTCATAAGAGGTTTTAGGTTGGCTAGGTTGGTGTATAATTCATTCCATTTCCGTATGGGAACATTTAAAGAATGAATGAATCATCTATTTCTCCATCAGAAGTCACAAAGTGGAAAATAAACATCTAATTCCGGTTATCGCTAGTTTGTTTACCGAACATTGATCCCACCCATCCTTTAATACTAACATCGATCCCCCTCGTCCTTTAATATGAACTAATTTGTAGATGTTTGTTCTAATTGCTAAACTCAACATCACATTTTCAGATACTAAGCCTAAGTCTCATTTTCTGCACTAACAGGTGATTTTTCTAGTATGACAATGCATCATGCTGTGAGAACTAATGAACACTAAACTTGAGAAACAGTGTGAATCAGTCTATAACTGATGGTTTCAGAATGACTGTATGATGACATACAAATAGTTTATATCCATGCATTAATGAACTGATAAGTAAAGTGATTCTGATAAGCTTTTGTTTGTGAGAACAGCAGCTGCATCACATAATCTAAGAATATATCAAATCCAAAGTTTGAATAAAAAAAAAAGTTACCTATAAAATATTACATTTCTTCATGTTGATGTGGTGAAGAATTCTGTGAATTTCTAAAATATTTATGTAAGGAGTCTTCAGTGTTAGTATTTTGTAAGCCACTAAGGGACAGACAGCTTATGCTTATTAGTGTCTTGGTAACCTGACAAGCTGCGCACTGTATTAATTAATAACTTAAATAAAGAGAGGTAAAGGAAAAAAGAAACTGGTAAAACAATGAATGACTGTAGCTACTATAACAAAGTGATAACAGGAAATGATGTTCCACATCAAGTGTAACATGATTGTTTTTAAAGTATTAATGCATTTTAAAGCATGCAAACTGCTACCACAAATACTCTTAAAAAGAGATTCACACTGATGGAAAACTCAAATAGAGAACTTCTTTTTTGTTTCGGTCGTTTTTTTTTGGTTTGACAAACAAAAGTTTACAATGACTGTTCATTTCAAGCCCTAAAATATAAACCTTTGGGATTATTTCTCTGAAATCAGCACAAATCAGATCACACAACACCACAAGTACCAAATTATATTTATAAAAAAATTTAGGAGAATTACAGATCATGTGTATAACAGTGTCTAACTCATCATTAAGGAAATACTTGAATGTTTTAATGATAAGATTTCTATGTATTATAGCAATCTTATAATAAAAAAAGCATTTAAAAAAATCGTCATTTAAAACATTACATTTAAGATACATGAAACAATAACATCATAAACAGATGAAGGATGGCATTAAAAATATTTCTTATTATTATTTATGTGTCTATCTTCTTCCCAGGATAGATCAGGTCATGCTTTTAGACCCTATTCTTACACATCAGCTTGTTCCTTCTTCTTTGAAGATTTCTTTTTCTGAATAAAAAAAAAAGAGAACATAGTGTTGATTATTACTGAGGTGTTCTCATTATTGAAGCCCAAATCAGGATAAAACATGCAAAAAAAAATGTGCATAATTGCATATTTAAAAAAAAGGCTTATTATACATAACTGTCATCATCCAAAGTGGGTTTTTTATTCTAGTGCCTAATGCGAACGCAATAAAGATCATCCACCTTTAAATTTAATTACATTCCAAATGCCTGCCTACAGTCTGCCTGATGTAAAACATGTATAGTTTGCCATTGAGTGACAGAAAATAATAGTAACTCTGTGTTTAAAATCCATGCATGTTATGATCAACATTTCACCTTGAGCAACACAAACTGCAGCACCGCACACATTCAACCATCAAACCGCTCATGCACACTTATACTGTACTTGTATAATACATTATAACTGGGTCATCACTTCTCATCACCGGCTGACCTCCAGATAAATGTCTACTTTTACTGCTAGAGTTATATAACCACGGATTTAAACACACACACACACACACACACACACACACACACACACACACACACACACACACACACACACACAAATATTTTAACACTTACTGGGATGTTTTGAAAACATGGAAAATTTAAAAGAATCACGCCGCTTCATGAGATTGTTCACTCATGTATGTCTTACCTTTTTTGGAGAGTCTTCTTCAGAGGCAGGAGTGAGCATGGCTGGCGTTTCCTCGTCTCTGTGTTTATGTTTTTTCTTCTCTGCACATCATGAAGCATACCCAGAGGTATTTAATAAAGGACAATTGTCCAATTATGAAGTCATTTGCAACAAACAAATTTTTAGTGAGTAACTTGAAAATAAGTCTTACTATGTTTCTTCTGAATGCTCGGCAGGGGATCTGGAAAATCCTCCGCTGGTGGTGTTGGTGGAACATCTTCAGCGTTTTCATCACTCTCAGTTTTCTGCTTCTCCTTATCTTTTTTCTTTTTCTTTTTCTTCCTTGGCTCTGGATTTTCATTCTCCTCCACTGCTGAAACACTTTCTTCGCATTGACCTTCAGAACTTTTTCCGAGATTATTGGCCACTTCTGAATTGTCCCATTCTGAAGTCTCTTTTTCTCCAGAGCTGTCAGTTCTCTTTCTTTTACTCTTTTTTGAAAGGTTTTCGATATGATCTGGTTTTGAAGAGCTGTTTCTTGAGCCCTCGACTTCCGTTACATCTGCAACATCCTTTTTGGATTGAGAATCAAGATGATTAGCTTCCAAACCTTTCTTGGTTTTAGACTTTTTGGATGGCGTCTCTGAACTGAGAGGTTCTAAGATGCTGGTAGCAACTTCAATTTCTATTTTCTTAGATGGCTTTTCAGTCCCAATTTCCTCAAATAAGATTTTCTTCGCTTTCTTAGATGATTTCTGAAATGTTTCATTGTTACCCTTGATCTGGCCTTCTTCAGAAGGCATGGCCATATCTCCAGGTTCTTTAGATTTCTTGGATTTCTTAGATTTAGATTTCTGAGTGGGGGTTTCAGCTGGGTCAGAAAGTGAGACACATTCCGAACTGTTTGATTCAGACAGTTCAACTGAATCTAGACCACACTGAGATTTTTGCATAGAAACCCCCAGATATGTAGAACTAGAAGTTGTTTCTAAACTTTCAGGTTTTGTAACTTTAACATCTGCCTTTGATTTTTTTTTCTTACGTAGACCATCAGTTGGTTTAGGTTCTAAGAAATCTTCTGTTTTCTCACTTTTAGCTGTTTTACTTGGAGTTTTGTTGCTATCCGATTCAGAGAGACTATGCGATTTCTTGCGTTTAATCTTAATTTTGTTAAACTCTGAAAGTGCATCACTTACATCTGTCTTAGGGATTGCAACCTGATCAGAAAGACTGGTAACCATTTTACTTTGAGGACTCGACACATTATGTTCTGCAACGATGGCTTTATTAGGAGGAGTTTTAACTTTGTCAGATTCACAAATGCTTGAAGCTGGTGGCTTTAAAGGAGTTTTAATCTTGTCAGATTTTTTGGAGGAGCTTTTAGCTTTTGATTTGTTGGGTGAAGGTTTGCCATTTTCTATTGTTTGGTCTTGTTTTTTTTTAGGTTGTGCTGGCGTTCGCTTCTTCTGAGCCTTGGCAGTAGATGTACTGACCTTTGTAATAATATCCATCTTTGCAATATCAGAATCTGGCAACAAAAAAGAAAATCTACAATAAAAAAAAAATTTAAAAAAAGAGCATATGCAAGTATACATCTGTCCATTAAAGTGATAGAATTGCTCAGTTGACTAACCAAATCTTCTGTAATATAGTGTAGGCATTACTATATTACCTCTCATCACAGACGATGAAAAATAATTAAGAAATGAAAAATAATTTTACTATCATGGTGCTGCACAAAGGATAAGCAGCAAGGAGACAGACAATATGACAATATTTATAGGCTTTGTTCTGCAGCTATTGTATTTAGCACAAAGTAAATCTACCATATAGTTGCACATAAAAAGTAATTGCTGACTGTTGTATTTTGTTCACCTCTCCTCTACTTCATCTATCAATAAAAAAGACCATCACTGCACTGCCTCGATTATTTGGTGTACATTCGAAATGAATGAAACCGTAGCAACAGTACATACATGATCCTGTTACACTTGTACTGGCCCCACACATGTCCTACTACACTACTAGTGTAATTTCTGGGCTGAGGATGGATCTAATACAGTGGTACCTTGACCTACGATTGCATTAATGTACGAGTTTTCCGAGGTACGAGCGGTCACTCGGTTGATTTTTTGCTTTGTTATGCAAGCAACGAGCTCGAGACGCTGCTGCTAGATGGTGAAGCAAACCAAGAGGCGAAGATTGTGACAAAAATTAAGATAAGCAAAGAAGAAAAAGTAAAAAAAATTAAGTTTAGGGATACATAGTGTACAGGAGTGATGGTAAAAAACGAGTTTTCCCTCCACCTCCTCTTATCGCCTCTACCACCCCCCGGCGTTTTCGTTAGCTCAAGTCGTATCATTTCCAAGTAAAAAATACACTGAATTAAACCTTATTATATCTTCACATACTCTTTCTATTGTGTTTTTAAACAAGATTTGTTATTTAGAAATGTATTTTCCTAATTTAATAACATGAAACATAAAACAGGGTGTCATTTTGAAGGCTGGAATGGAATAATGCCATTTTAAGTATTTTCAATGGGGACAACTGATTTGATGTGCGAGCAAATCGAGATATGAGCTCGTCCACGGAAGGAATTAAACTCGTAGGTCAAGGTACCACTGTACTGGTATTGCTCTCAGCTGTAGTGGTCCCTGTCCAGGTGTGCTAGCACAACGCATGGCAACAAAGGGCACTACATATTATATACTTGCCAGGTGTGCTTGATAAAATGATGACAGCATGGACCGAATCATAAAACTTAGTGCTAGTGTTGCAACCGTGTGCAACACTAGCACTATGTTACTCATGCTTCTGCATCCCATTTTTTCCCCCGGTTTGATGTCTGACGTGAACTGCTGGCTAATGATAGGTGGTTTGAATTATTGCATGAATAAGTGTTCCTTATTAAGTGTCTAGAAAGTGTACATTCAAAAGAACACAAAACTACACTACCAAGCAAACACTAAGTCTATAATATGGCTTCTTTTCTCTTTCTAACCTGATAGCTGTAAAGCCAGTCTCTTCCATTTCTCAACATCCAAACTGGAGTCTGAGTCAGAATCTTCTTCTGTTCTTGAACCTGTAGAGATTTGTTCTGTTGTTCTTGCTGCAGTTTGTGTCTAAAATGAAGTCAGAGTAAAGTTGTGCAATTCTGTATCAATGTACAAAACTGGGCATCCCATAATTATTGGTGTAGCTGACATACCTGGGATTTCACCTTCTTATCAGAGCTGGTGTGATGTGTTGCATTTGCAGCTGGTTTAGGCACTGCATAAAAAATATAAAAAAAAGGGAAAAAAAAAACAGAAATAAGGAGGGATACATTTCTTGTTATGACAGTAAAAGTACAAATAATAAAAGAAAGGTCACTGGGAAATGGGATCTTATTATGATTAATTGTCTTTTGTTGGTTTCAGTTCAGCACAATATCAAACAAACAATGATAATAAATCTTACACAGTGGTACTTTCCTACTTGATGGAAACAAAAACAAGAGATACAATACAAACAAGGAGGTGATGGTAAAATTAAAAAAGGAAAACCAAAAGTAAAAAAAAAAAAACACATCAAAAAGAAATTAAAGGTCATGCTGAGCAGATTAAAACACCACTAATAATTTCAGTTTGTATTATCTGAGCCTTCTATTTTTTCCATTTAATGAAGGTTTATTCTTACTCGCCAATGTGGTTTGCCAGGCTGAATAAACTATAAGATTACCTAATTCTGATAATAAACTTAATTACACCCAACCTACAAATTAACTTTACGGTACGTCAAATTACTAAAAACAATCCGCTGACTTGGGTTGTGCATGCAAGCACTATACAATATATGACAACATTTGGCACCAGTAGAGCAGGTTTATGGTACTTATGGTACTTTTATATATATATATATATATATATATATATATATATATATATATATATATATATATATGCAGACAATGTGCCAGAAAACCCGAAATAGACACACATACACACACACACACACAATATATAACCTGGTTTGTTGAAAGCAACATTTAATTTCTTGTCTTTAAAAAGAACTCAACATTAATTTCTTAAGACTAGCACTTTCTATGGCTTTCTGAACATCTGGAAAGCAGATTTACACACTCATTTTTTAACATGCTGGTGATTTCTTTCCTTTTGTCAGTCTTTAATGTAAATCAGATCAAAATGCTATAATTTCATTGCACTGATATTTCCTCTAATAGACATTATTTTCTACAAAAGCTTAATATATTTTAAAAGGAGATTTTATCTGAAATTTTTTTGCAGGTTCCAATAAAAAAAAATTTCTTTCTTATGAAAACAAGAATTTCCTTAAATTTGTCATTGATATGGTGCCAAAAATTGCTTTGAAAGTGCTTTAGAGCAACTCTACAATTCCAAATGCAGTCGACTTACACAGCCTATAACAAAGCAAATCATTTTAATAAAGAATATGAAATAAAATGACTTGAATCAAGTTCTCCGTTTTCATATTCCTTCTAGTAGTACCGATAAACTGATTTTTAACATCTACAGCTTTAAAACATTGTGATATTTATTAGGACAAATAAACCTATTTTAATCACATTTTTAGCACTGCTATAGTTTTCAGCAAACGCTTATGCATTTGTGTAAACATGCTAATATTTCCTTCTTTTTTTATTAAGCCTGTTAGTTTGCTGTTCCTTTTTTTTACAGCATTAGTCCACTACAACAGTAACATATGTTTTCAAATGTGATGTACTGTGGCTTTACTACATTAAAATGCTTGTTTTCAATGTTTGTATATTTAATTTATTCATACATCATTTAATTATTAAACTTAATTATATATTCTAGATGTTTATATTTTCACAAAGGAATAAAATGTCTTTTTGTTTTCCAAAAAACTGTCAAAACAATGTTGTATTTTATTTTATATTTGCTTCACCTTGCAAATGCTGCTTGCAAATACCCAGCACTCTTCAACAAGCAGCCACTATAAGCTTTAAAATGTCAAGATTAGAAATAGTTGAACTGAATATGTGGCCTTTGCATTTTTAAACTACACTTTTATACATAAATTCTTTAAATTAGTGTTTTATATAGTTATAATAAGCAAAATATGAAATGTAAAATATTTTGTGAAATCATGAAGGGATCTGAAATTGTCATCGTAGGTGCATGTCCACTGTGAGAGACATAATCTAAAAAAAAAATAAATCCAGAAATCACAATGTATGATTTTTAATCTATTTATTTGTATGATACAGCTGCAAATAAGTATTTGAACACCTAATAAAGTCAATGTTAATATTTGGTACAGTAGCCTTTGTTTGCAATTACAGAGGTCAAACGTTTCCTGTAGTTTTTCACCAGGTTTGCACACACTGCAGGAGGGATTTTGGCCCACTCCTCCACACAGATCTTCTCTAGATCAGTCAGGTTTCTGGCCTGTCGCTGAGAAACACGGAGTTTGAGCTCCCTCCAAATATTCTCTATTGGGTTTAGGTCTGGAGACGGGCTAGGCCACACCAGAACCTTGATATGCTTCTTACAGAGCCACTCCTTGGTTATCCTGGCTGTGTGCTTCGGGTCATTGTCATGTTGGAAGACCCAGCTTCGACCCATCTTCAATGCTCTAACTGAGGGAAGGAGGTTGTTCCCCAAAATCTCGCAATACATGGCCCCGGTCATCCTCTCCTTAATACAGTGCAGCCCCCTGTCCCATGTGCAGAAAAACACCCCAAAGATGATGCTACCACCCCATGCTTCACAGTAGGGATGGTGTTCTTGGATGGTACTCATCATTCTTCTTCCTCCAAACACGCTTAGTGGAATTATGACCCAAAAGTTCTATTTTGGTCTTATCTGACCACGACTTTCTCCCATGACTCCTCTGGATCATTCAAATGGTCATTGGCAAACTTAAGACGTGCCTGGACATGTGCTGGTTTAAGCAGGGGAACCTTCCGTGCCATGCATGATTTCAAACATGACGCCTTAGTGTATTACCAACAGTAACCTTGGAAACGGTGGTCCCAGCTCTTTTCAGGTCATTGATCAGCTCCTCCCGTGTAGTTCTGGGCTGATTTCTCACCTTCCTCAGGATCATTGAGACCCCACGAGGTGAGATCTTGCATGGAGCCCCAGTCCGAGGGAGATTGACATATGTTTAGCTTCTTCCATTTTCTAAGGATTGCTCCAACAGTGGACCTTTTTTCACCAAGCTGCTTGGCAATTTCCTCGTAGCCCTTTCCAGCCTTGTGGAGGTGTACAATTTTGTCTCTAGTGTCTTTGGACAGCTCTTTGGTCTTGGCCATGTTAGTAGTTGGATTCTTACTGATTGTATGGGGTGGACAGGTGTCTTTATGCAGCTAACGACCTCAAACAGGTGCATCTAATTTAGGATAATAAATGTAGTGGAGGTGGACATTTTAAAGGCAGACTAACAGCTCTTTGAGGGTCAGAATTCTATCTGATAGACAGGTGTTCAAATACTTTTTGCAGCTGTATCATACAAATAAATAGTTTAAAAATCATACATTGTGATTTCTGGATTTTTTTTTTTTTTAGAAAAAAAAAACAGTAGACATGCACCTACGATGACAATTTCAGACCCCTCCATGATTTCTAAGTGGGAGAACTTGCAAAATAGCAGAATAAGCCATTTGACATTGTTACACTGTGTTAATTTTATCTCTCTATCCATAAGCAGCATCTATATCCTGACGCAAAGATGCTGGTCTTCAGGCCTGCCTTTGTGAAGGGCTGTGTATTTCAGGAAAAAATAAGGCCGTAAAGAAAGGTGCTTCGAGCCTGTTCCTGCTTTTGAGTTCATGAACAGTTTGACAGTGCTACTGAACCTCAACCCAGGTGGAAGGGATTTGCTTTAAATATTTTATTGTTGTCCTCCAAAAATTCCAAAGACGATTTGATGATGTTTGTAGCATTACATTTTCAGGTTCCAGATGTTTCTTCTGGCTAGGTTTACATTACCAGGATGAAATGGTACAAAACTAATTGTATGCTTTATTTCTACACAGATCTTTTTACATGATTATATGGACACAAATATCCACCTTTTTCAAAGCAGGCCTGAGCCATATAGTCCTATATGGTAAATGGCCACTGTGGTCAGACTGGAATCTCTTAAATATTAGAGGCAAGAGGAGGATTAAAGAGGTTAAAGAAGAAACTACTTGATAGAATAGCCTAATGTGTTATACAGTTGAGAACAATATGCTTTATCATTATACCTGTCAAATACAGAGTGTTCCTTAATATATAGAGCTTAGTGTGGAGAACTACATAGATGAGGTGAAGATCTCTCTGTTCATCCTACAGCTGCTTTTTGTTGAACTCCATCTCTTTAGCTAGTAGCTTATGATTAAACGGTGTGTTAAATAAATCCATTTAAATGTTAATGTTTCATACCTGAACTTGTACACAAATAATTGTGTTTGTCACTCTTCCTTTTCTCACTGCAAAAGATAAAAATGTTATTCATTTCATAACATAAGCACTGCACTGGGTTTCAATACCCATTCATATTCACTGTGTCAAGACTGACTGTATTCAAACAGTCTCTTACCTCGTCCATTTCTCGAATATATCACCGAGTGACACTTTCACGGTCGTAGTTTTTACCTACAATGTTAGGAAAAAGAGACAAAGGTACCAAAATCAGTTTTATTTATTAAATCAGTTAGCATTTTTTTTAAGCAGATCAAAATGTGTTGGTTTTTCCAAACAGTTTTCCTCAAAATATTGTGTAACAAATGGAAAGAGTCATATTTGCCTATATCAACAATTAGGACAAGCTGAATATGTCACATACACAATGTACATAAACATGATACAGTGGCAGGGAAAATGGTTAGAGTGTAAGGAATACATGTAAATGTATTTTAAGTACAAAATTAAGTATAAAGGTATACTTAAGTACAAGTTTACTTTTATCATTTAAAATATAAAATACTCCCATTTACCCCTACATTTTTAAACACCTTGCATTTTCCATATTCACTTCTATCCCTAATTACAATGATGTTACAAACAAACTGATTATTTTTGGGTTTTTTTAGTAGACTTTATACTGAAACCCTAATTAGATTCCAACAGTATAAACAGGGACGTCTCCATCCACAAGTCAAGCACTTTTTTTTCCCCCATTTATTCATGCAAAAAATTAACCCAGCCATTAGGGTTGCACAAGCCAGTGCACTCTTAGTGCTGGTCCCAAGCCCAGATAAATGGGGAGAGTTGTGTTAGGAAGGCCATCCAGCGTATAACATGTGCCAAATCAATTATGCGGATCACGAATCTGAATGGGTTAAAAGAGGCAGATGTAGAGAACAGAGGGGTATGGAGAAGGATGATCCGCTGTGGCGACCCCTAATGGGAGCAGCCGAAAGAAGAAGAAGAAGAAAAAGATTCCGAATAGGCTTTATCTTTGAAGAAAAGTACTAAAATAATTTTCAGATAATTGACCTTGATGCAACTGTGACTATTTATGGATCGATTACAAATATAATATCATCATCCGATGGTTGCTTTCATCACTCCCTACAAGACCTACATACATTTAACCAATCAATGTTAAGATTTTGCACTAATGATTGACTTGGATGGGCAGCTGTACAGACAACACAAAAACACAATGCCTCAACTACTTGGTGGCAGGGCATAACACATATTTTGGTTAAACATGAACCTTTTATTTATAACACACTGCTCTGTTTTAGTGGACAGAGTGTCATCAAAGTGAAATAAACTTTTTCGAGCAGATGGGTGGCAGGTGAGCAGCAATGGGCATCATCTGGGCAGCAGTGGGCAGCAGCGCTTCAGTGGTTATAGCTCTGAATTACTCTAAACATCATGCAAAGACTAGAGTTTTGGTTTTAACAAGTATGTAAATGCACACATTCACTTAAAGCCTTGCTGATGAAATAATATACCTTTCTACTTTACTTTTGCACCTGCTCATTTATTTGCCAAAGAGTGTGCAGTATCAAGTGTACTGTAAATAAGCCAGAGCCCTAATTTTCATCTGGCCAGATGTTGGCAAGCACAATATTAAAGTTTACATTGTATTAGAACACACCATACAACTAGTCTACAACATACAAAGTACATATCATCATTACAGCAACAAAAATTAAGTCTACCTACTTAAGTGCTCTGTCTGTACTTTATAATAAATTAGTAGAACGTCAAGTTGTAATCTATGACAGTAAATAAAGTTGGAGTTAGCTTAGTTATAGCTATATGTACATAACACTAACTTAAAACACAAGTTACACCACAGGGGCCCAACCCTGACCCGGGCCCAACCCTGAACCGGACCAGGACCCAGCCCTGAACCGGACCAGAACCCAGCCCTGAACCGGACCAGGACCCAGCCCTGACTCGGGCCCAACCCGGAAGAGGACCTAGCCCTGACCCCGGCCCAACCCGGAAGAGGACCCAGCCCTGACCCGGACACAACACACCCACTCAACATCAGGACAGGGTTTATTCATTAACTGAGTAGTTAAAGTAGATGCATTAGAGCAGGGAACAACAATTTAGATTTTCAGGACGAGGTGGGCCACATGTCTAATAAACTGTAAACTACATGATGAGACCTGACAAACAGGGAGATCCGTCTGAGCGGATACACGGATACACACACACACGAGCGCGCGCGTAAATGTGTGTAAGGTCTCCTGTCGCCTGTTAAGTTTAATGCAACACTATGCCCAAGTGTGATGCACAGACGCCTGCAACATCCGAAGCAATACGAACATTAAAGCGTTTCTTACATTTACTGACATAAAGAGACACAGAACGTAAACTTGAGTGACCTGAGGATCATGTTTTTTGAGCGCGCTGGCAGCTTTCTTGTATCCATTCTCCTTTAAATGCCGATAAATCAAATTGATTAGCGCATGCTCCGAAGAGCTGTTGTCTTTTGACGTCATGTTTCCCAAAAGAACCAAACAAAAATACAAATTTCATTAACTTTGACGCATTCGCATGCTTCTGTTAGCTTTCCCCTAGCATCACCATGCTGGATTTCACCTTCGACCTAGTGACGTCATTTGTCGGCGTACGTGGAGCGCTGATCTTGCATTGTGGGAAATGTAGTTTCTTGAGTGAGAGTGTGTGTGTGTGTGTGTGTGTGTGTGTGTGTGTGTGTGTGTGTGTGAGAGAGAGAAAAAGAGAGAGAGAGTGGATCAAAAGAGAAACTAAAACCTTGATTATATGAATGAAAAGCATCACATCACGTGAATAAAGATTGAAATCTACAATAGCGATAAAAATCTGGGGGAAATGTTTTTAGATGCACACTTTAGTTAAAACACTATTCAGAATATCAAAAACATGCTTCAATGACAATAAGACAGAACAAACTGTGGGTAACATTTTCCCTTTTCCACCCATGAATTAAAATTACTGAATTTTTTCAAGCTAAAGCGAGCCCATGGTCATCATTGACTTGACCTGCCATGCCATATATGAGAAGAAGAAAATATTTATTTATTTATTTATTTTAGATTACAAAATCATAAATGAGAGGAACCACTGCAACTGTCATTTTTACTACAAAGTTTGGTATAATAGTTATAAATAGATATAAAGTTTGGTATAATGCAACATTTATAAGCAAGTTTGATTTTTGGCCCTTTATAGGAAAAGGTTTGCACTGGTTTCTTTTGGGGTTTTATGGTTTTACTGTAATAGATGCATGGTTTTATATTTAACCCATTTTTTCTAAGAATATATCCCTATTAAAGTACACTTAATTACATGTCGAGCTGACACACACACACACACACACACACACACACACACACACACATAAAAGCCACATAAAACCTCATTAGAGAGTCTAAGAAAAAAGTGTGTTCTATAGTACTGTACCACCTGTTAGTAGACTGTTCGATAGATTTATGAGTGAAGATAAACTGTAAGTAACATTTCCTTTGTTCCACACATGATTTGAAGTTGCTGAATGTTCCACCTGCTAATCTTTCTACATCTTTGTCCCCCAAGCATCAGACCCCATTCAAAATATATATCTTCCCGGTTAGTGTCCCTGGGGACAGACACCACAGCTCTGACTACAATAAAGCAAATACTAAAAAGGAATTCATATTTTATGGTCATTTTGATACATTTCTATCTTAGGCATCCGGCCCAGCCATAATACTGATTATAAATCAGTTTAATTTCTGTGTTTTTATTGTTCAGATTGCATATTTGGGTGCTCTGCAGCGTGCGCATGGCTAATATGTCCTATTTTGCAATCACTTGGATCATGTTACTTCAGCTTTCTCGCCATTCCAAGTAAAAGTGTTAAAGTTTGTTTTGTGTGTGTGTTAGGGGACAGGGAATATGTTTATGTACATTATGCAGACTTCTGTAAAATTATGTGTAATTTTAGGTTTCTGTAGGTTCTATAGCTGTTAAATATCTTTAAGCTCACAAGAGCATAAACTTCGTACAGTTGGTATTTATATAAGCTCAAATATACATTTGTGTAAAATGTTTTACAGTCACAGATGCGATATACTTGAATGGTTTTTGGTTAGATGCTGGTGTGTGTACTTGCTGGTGTGGTATGGTAATGGTGTACGTGATTGCTCTCAGCAGTGTGTGTTTCAGGTGGTTGTGTGTGGTCTTGATAGGTGGTGTTGGCCCAGTTGGGTTGTGTTTGGCATTAGTAAGTAATGGTATTGGTATAGTGTTTGAGGAGAGGTGGTAATAGGTGGTGTTTAAAGTACTGGAGTGTGTGTGTGTGTGTGTGTGTGTGTGTGTGTGTGTGTGTGTGTGTGTGTGTGTACACATATGTGTGGGGGGTTGGGGAGTGTGATGCAGTGATTGCTCAGATGGATCACCTAAGGGGTGGTGCTGTATGGCCATGGAGGTCAGAGCAGTAAAAGAGCTCTATTCAGGGTTTTGGAAAGAAAATAGGCCTTTTTCCAAACAAAACACCAGGAAATGTTCAGATGAGGCAAAACAAGTTCAGTCTCGCCTCATTAATATAGCGCAGATATAAATTCACACGTTAGGCACATAATCTCAAACTGTTTTTAATGTTTTCTTTAATTATTTTTATGCAGCTTGGTTTGTGTGTGTGTGTGTGTGTGTGTGTGTGTGTGTGTGTGTGTGTGTGTGTGTGTGCATAATTCATACCTGTCTATAAAGTTCATACCTGTCCATCTTCAGCAATATTCACTCATTTACACTTAAAGAATGATAGGATGTTTACATGCTGTTTTGCACCTTTTATACTACAGTATAATGTTTACATGCTGTCTTTGCACCTCCTTGCTGCTGTCTTTTTTGCACTACATTGCTCTGTTCTGTTTATACTTTCTCCTGGGTATAGTTTTTACATTCACCTCACACAGTACTGTATATGTAAGTATACAGTAGGTTTACTAGTCGGCGCTATACTTGGTTTTTGTCTTTTGTCTTGTCTTGTGTTGTCTGTCTGCACTCTGTCTGTCTGTACTGTTCTTTTGTTTGCACTGTTTGCACCAGGCTGCACTCGATGCACTTTATGTTGTTTTGTTGTTTAGTGTAGCACCAGGGTTCCGGAGGAACGTTGTTTCGTTTTTACTGTGTACTGTGTACCACTGTGTATAGTAAAAATGACAATAAAAGCCACTTGACTTGACTTGACTTGGATTCGCCTGGGTATTGAATCAGGCGTTTCACTGCTGCCTGGCCTGTAGTGTTTGCACTGAGTATGCCTGAATAGATCATGTTACACTGGTAAATGTGTTTTTGTTTCCCCATGGATTAAACGCTGAGGCTCAATGCTCAAAACTTTACTGCTCTAAATGTCATAACAGCCAAAATCACCTTTTGATTGCACACTTTCTGCACAGCCACCCATATATACACATACACGAACCAGATTCCAAAAAAGTTGGGACACTGTACAAATTGTGAATAAAAACAGAATGCCAATATTTTATTCAGAATACAACATAGATGACATATCAAATGTTTAAACTGAGAAAATGTATAGTTTTAAGGGAAAAATAAGTTGATTTTAAATTTAATGGCATCAACACGTCTCAAAAAAGTTGGGACAAGGCCATGTTTACCACTGTGTGGCATCCCCTCTTCTTTTTATTACCGTCTGCAAACATCTGGGGACTGAGGAGACAAGTTGCTGAAGTTTAGGAATAGGAATGTTGTCCCATTTTTGTCTAATACAGGCTTCTAGTTGCTCAACTGTCTTAGGTCTTCTTTGTCGCATCTTCCTCTTCATGATGCACCAAATGTTTTCTATGGGTGAAAGATCTGGACTGCAGGCTGGCCATTTCAGTACCCGAATCCTTCTTCTAGTCAAGTCAAGTCAAGTCAAGTTTATTTGTATAGCGCTTTTCACAACAGACATTGTCTCAAAGCAGCTTTACACAAATCAACAGTGATGGTGAATGGTGTGCATTTGTCCCTGATGAGCAAGCCGTGGCGACTGTGGCAAGGAAAAACTCCCTTAGATGTTATGAGGAAGAAACCTTGAGAGGAACCAGACTCAAAAGGGGAACCCATCCTCATCTGGGTGACATCAAGAGTTTGATCATAAATCTTTCAACAATACAGAACACTGGAGAGTGAGAACTAACATGATTACTGGAGTATAAGATTATAAGTAATGTTCTTTCTGCAGTCTTAAACAGTCTATATGGTTAGTAGCTCCGAGTTTTATAAGCTCAGCATTTGTGATCACCACAGATCCAGCATCAGCTTCTCCATGCCAGAGCCTTTAAACACTCCAGGAGGTCCAATGTCAAAACTCCACACATGTAGCGGGATCCAAATGGCACTGGTACGTCTCTAGATGGTTCAGGATGTTTGTGAGTTCGGCATCTACTTCTTTAAAGGTCCGTAATCATCACGAGGTGGGAGGTGACTGGAGCTGGAGCAACCTCAGGATGCCTCGGGATGGGGAGAGAAAGAGAAGCAGTGGAGAGGAATTAGCGTAGCTGCTGTTCATGATATTAACAGCACAAGTTGATAATGTGCATGTGATCAGATGTTCTGGAGCACAAGGTTATGATGTGATGTGTGTTATGTGTAGGCTTTGCTAAAAGATACGTTTTAATCTACACTTAAATTGGGTGAGTGTGTCTGAGCCCCGAACACCGTCAGGAAGACTATTCCAGAGTTTAGGAGCTAAATGTGAAAATGCTCTACCACCTTTAGTGGACTTTGCTATTCTAGGAACTACTAGAAGCCCAGAGTTTTGAGATCTCAGGGGCGTGGCGGATTGTAGCGTGTTAAAAGACTGGATAGATACACGGAGCCAAACCATTTAGTGCTTTATAAGTGAGAAGTAATAGTTTGTAGTCTATTCAAACTTAACAGGAAGCCAATGTAGGGACGATAAGATCGGGGTTATGTGATCATATTTTTTTGACCTTGTAAGAACTCTGGCTGCTGCATTCTGGACTAACTGAAGCTTGTTTATTAATGAAGCAGGACATCCACCTAGTAACGCATTACAGTAGTCTATTCTGGAGGTCATAAACGCATGGACGAGCTTCTCTGCATCGGATATAGACAACATATTTCTTAGCTTAGAAATATTTCTAAGGTGAAAGAAGGCTGTTTTGTAACCTGATTGATGTGATTTTTGAAAGACAAGTCGCTGTCTAAAATAACACCCAGGTCTTTTACCGTTGAACTAGTGGTTACAGAACATCCGTCTAAATGCAGGTTGAGATGCTGGAGCGTCTGTATACCAGTTTTTGGGCCGATGAGCAAAATCTCAGTCTTATCAGAATTTAAAAGTAGAAAGTTATGGGTCATCCAATCTCTTAGTTCCTTAACACACTCAGTCATCCGGGTTAATTGAGCTGTATCGCCTGGTTTAGATGAAATATATAGCTGAGTATCATCAGCATAACAATGGAAGCTAATTCCATGCCTTCTAATAATATTTCCTAACGGAAGCATGTATATTGTGAAGAGCAGGGGTCCTAGAACTGAACCTTGCGGCACGCCATAATTTACTTGCATTAGCCTGGATAGCTCTCCATTCAAATCTACGCAGCTATGATGTTGTAATTGATGCAGTATGTGGTCTGGCATTGTCATGTTGGAAAATGCAATGTCTTCCCTGAAAGAGACGACATCTGGATGGGAGCTTATGTTGTTCTAGAACTTGGATATACCTTTCAGCATTGATGTTGCCTTTCTAGATGTATAAGCTGCCCATGCCACACGCACTCATGCAACCCCATACCATCGGAAATGCAGGTTTCTGAACTGAGTGCTGATAACAACTTGGGTTGTCCTTATCCTCTTTAGTCCGGATGACATGGCGTCCCAGTTTTCCAAAAAGAACTTCAAATTTTGATTCATCTGACCACAGAACAGTTTTCCACTTTGCCACAGTCCATTTTAAATGAGCCTTGGCCCAGAGAAAACTCTGCTTCTGGATCATGTTTAGATATGGCTTCTTTTTTTTACCTATAGAGTTTTAGCCGGCAACGGCTAAATGCTTTCTGGAAGTATTCCTGAGCCCATGTTGTGATTTCCATTACAGTAGCATTCCTGTATGTGATGCAGTGCCGTCTAAGGGCCTGAAGATCATTGGTATCCAGTATGGTTTTCCAGCCTTGACCCTTATGCACAGAGATTGTTTCAGATTCCCTGAATCTTTGGATGTTATTATGCACTGTAGATGATGACAACTTTAAACTCTTTGCAATTTTTTTCTGAGAAACTCCTTTCTGATATTGCTCCACTATTTTTCGACCAGAGGATTGGTGGTCCTCTGCCCATCTTGACTTCTGAGAGACATTGTCACTCTGAGAGGTTTTTTTTATACCCAGTCATGTTGCCAACTGTCCTCCTGCTGTTCCTTATATGTACATTTAACTTTTCCGGCCTCTTATTGCTACCTGTCCTAACTTTTTTGGAATATGTAGCTCTCATGAAATCCAAAATGAGCCAATATTTGGCATGACATTTAAAAAATTTTTTTTTGTTTATTTGTTTGTTTTTATGAAGCTTTCTTTATCTACAGACATATAGATACATCCTTCATAAAAATAAGCAATAAGAACATAAACTGCTTTGTGACGGTAAGGGTCACAGTGGATGCCAGGAACACTGGGCATGAGGTGGGAATACAGTCTGTATGCCAGTTTATCACAGGGCACTATGTGCAAACACCTGGGGACAACTTAGAGTTGCCAATCCACCTACCAGCATGATTTTGGGAGGTCAGGGAACTTGTTAAACCAAAAAAAAAAAACATTATGAACACAGGAAGAAATCCATACTGAAAGTAACCTGAGCTCAGGGTTAAACCAGTCAACCCTGGAGCTGTACCACTGTACCACTGTGCCAGCCCTGTCAAAATGAACACGATAATAACGCGTTAACGCGAATTTATTTTAACTGCAATAATTTTATTAGTGAGCGATTATTGCAGCTTTCATTTCTGTTTGATAATTTTTATTAAACATAAATAAATAAATATAAAAGAGCTGAAATTAAACCTTCAACTCAACACATTTATTTACAATGTCCTTTCTTTACTCAGACATAAAAATAAACCTCCAGCAAAAAAAAAAAAAAAAATGATTTGTAATCACTAAACATCTTTTTAATGATGTTTTAATGAGTCTCAAATCAAGCACTAAATTTCACCATGATGCACACATCTGGCAATTAAACCATTTGGTGAAAACATAGCAAAAGTTCTGTTTGGTGTCCTGATGATTTAAGTAATTCAAAAACTATAATTACTTTAAAAGATTTACAAAAAATATTTAGTCTTCATGCTCTATGTTCAGTACTGTTTCACTAATAATAAACATACATTTACATAAAGCATCCATTTTTGTTCATGCACATGTTGATTGGACTCTGGATCAGAAGGTCATACATTCAAATCCCAACACCACCAAGCTGCTACTGTTGGGCCCCTGAGAAAGGCCCTTATTCCTCAACTGCTCAGTTGTAAGTCGCTCTGGATACGCGCGTCTGTTAAATGCAGTAAAAAAATAAAATAAAATATTAAAAACTTGAAAAGTATTAATTTAAGATTTAAGATCATATGAAAATTTGGTTGCAAATAATCACCAGTTAATTAATGACCACATGGCAGAGGCAACCTATCCACCCAAACTGTCCCTCTCCTCTCTCATGTCTATTTATTTGCTCCCCTAAACAGACCCCATGCTTCAACCCTGTTTTCTTTTGCTCAACTGCTGCCTTCACTGGTTCCACTTCCTGTGGTTACCTAGCAAAACCTACTTTCACTCTGGTCTTTGATGTGTCATGTGCTAAAATGGCGCACACATACAGCAAAACACATTGCAAATGAATGTATAAATAAGGATGCGTATACACATAGAGACACATTTAGACTGAGGGAATGTAGGTCATAAAATCAAGGAGGTAAAATATTTTTTCTCTCTTTTTTTTCTAAATAAAAAATCTTTCATACTCCTGCTTTCATCTACTGATGCTCACAGAGAGTGCAAATTGTCCATTCTGTGAAATATAACCCTTTCTCTAAACACTGTTGCTGATTAGACATATAAGATGGAAACATTTTAATAATTTGAGACAGAGTGAGAGGTGTGGCAGTTTATACGCTGTGCTGGCGTTGATAAAAGAATGTACATTAGTAGAAGCATGCAGTGAGCAGTGAGTAACATAGTTCGGCTTTTGCCAAGTCCAACATCTGCCCCACACTATGCTTCCAACTTTACAGGCCCCTCGTCTAATTATCTCTTTTCATGTGCCCTCTGTTTCTGTAACTGTAGGCACTGCTAACTCAGGAAATTGGATTTAAGACACAAAAGACCATGTGTTATGCAACTGTGGTAATGAGCCATTGCATTGAAATGAGTTACTTCAACAAGTTTTATGTACCCAACCTGTAAATGATGACATTTGCCTAATCCTTTTTTATACCACATTTCTAAGAATGAAACACAATATTACCCATGCTAGAGGGTTTTATTTAATAATTATAAGCATCTGCATTGGCAATTATCCCTTGATGGCCACATGATACAGTGATACAGTGTATTGAATTATACTGAATGCTTTTTAATTCTAACTGCTATTCATTACAAAAGTTGATCTCATAAAAAAGTGCATGCATATATATATATATATATATATATATATATATATATATATATATATATATATATATATATATATATATATATACACAGAAACACCACACCCATAAACGGCTGCTTTGAAAGAATTTATAAACCGTGAATTTCCTTGATTACAAACCAAACTGGAATTTTCTCAAAACCCATGCAAGTCTCCAAGCAAATAAATGGTTTCCTTATATAAGAGAAATGTCTCGGGTTCTTTACATTTTGTTAAAGCATTTTAGGATGAAGGTTAGCTCTGTGCTACATTTTCACTCTCACCTATTAAAAATTGGCAGAGGCTCTAATGCCTCCAGGGAAAAGGCACTCCACCAAAAGGTAATCACTCTTATTGAAGACATGTGAGTGTAATCTGAATTGATTTACTTTGTACCATGTTTCAACTTCAGTTTATGTAAGATAGAGCTTTATTGATTAGTTTTGTAAGTCTTAAGTCTTAAAAAACAATAACATTTTACATTATTTACTGTAATTAAATAATCATATTGTGATTTGTTAGAATGTCTTTTCAATAATCAAGCTATATTCAGATTTAAATTAATACACTAACCAGTCATTTAAAAGATGTATTACTAGTGCACATCTCAGATGTAATGCTTTAAGCTTATAGTTCTGCATTCTTTACTTGTGAAGACTAGGTGTTCTAAGTGTTCACACTTAGATAGTGTGAGAGAAAGAATGTAACACAGAAATTCAAAACAACCAAAAATAAATGACTATCACAACCGTTTTTGTGAAAGGCCTATTATGGCAACATTTGCCTCCTTAAATTCTGCAAAATACATATTTAAATTACTTAATTTAGATACACATAATAAAGCTATCTTAAGTATGGTTAGTTTTTGTGTGAAATTATAACACATTTTGTGGATTCAGGTCTCATTAGTAAACATGCTGTTCTGGGCTCTGGGTTATAGTTGTTGACTCATGATTTTTTTCAAGCCCATCTTAACCTGTTTTCATGACCGTCTTAACCTGCAGAAACAGTGACTAAAAAGGAACATGGAATTAATGTGCTAATGCCTTATGTGTCTCATAATCAAGTTGACTGAGCACATTTCTGGTCATTTAGGTCTGGACTGTTTAGAGACAAGGACTCACACATATACACAAACTATTACACACATATACACAATGTATTATGTTTAATCTCTGACACACAATGAGTTGTATCCCTTTTTCTGTTAATGTAATGATAGTTTATAATTTGTCATGCATTCCTGAAGGTTGCTGAATTATTCATGAAATACTGTTTATGCTTCCAAAAAGCCATGTGGCCATTTACTGGCCTCTTCCAGTCATGCACCTTAATAGAACATGCTTTTATTAAGTCTGGCAGCTTCATTTATATACACAATTATTCATTCAATGTGAACTGCTATCCAGAGTGAAACAGAATCCATTACAAGCATAGTGCTGGTAAATGAGCTGTACAGTAATACATGACTTAACCATAAATATTTCCTTCTTTGTCAGTCACTTTGTATATCAAATGTGTCTTTTAGGTCAAGTCATGCTTAAATGTCCTTTAGGGACAGCTGCACTTGATATGTAGGTTTGATACATTACAGCACACTTTTACGCTCTTTTGCACTTGAGATCTTATCTGGCAAATTTGTGATGGAACCTGTGTGCATTTCAAGATAGTGTGACTACTTGCACTGGACTTTTCAGTTCTTACTTCACTCACATACAATACAAACAGTCACAAGCCAAGAAAGAGGACTCTTGTGTGCCAGAACACGGCATCTGTTGAGGCTCAGTGAGGGCCCATGCCCCTCCAAACCCCGAAGGCCCAAAACACAAGCTTTTAGGATAAGGCCTCCTGTTTGTGTTTATTGAATCATGAAGAGCGTTTTGTGATGAACTCCATAAGTTCTGACTGCTGTTTTCAATTTAAAGCTGTCACAAAGACCTCATAGAGAAGCTGTATGCACTCCTACGTCGTTTATGTTTATGAGAAATCTTGAAACAAGAGTTTAATTTGGCTCCATAGGCTGTAAAACAAGCTAAATAGCTAACGCATTTGCAACCAAAAGAATGAAACATAAATGAAGGTTGAATTTCTTCCGAACCCCAGACTTATTTGCAGAATCTCTGAAACATTATAAGCTGCAAAACCACTGGTGTGGCCTCACACCTGCAGAATTCTAACATGTTTTATTCATTCAATCTTCAGTAGTCACTAATCCAAGCACAAAATTGCCAGTTTACCAAGAATGAGATATCACTCTGTTACAGGACACCATGTACACCCAAACTTTCACACTTAGCTCCCACAGAGAAATAGAGGGAATGTTTTAAATCTCCACAGACAGTAACATATACATCTCGTACATCCATTCATGTTCTCTGTATGTCTGCATGAAATTCCTCCCATCTTTTAAAAACATGCTAGAAGTTGGATTGGTGAAGATAAATTGCCCCCAAGGTGTGAATAATTTAGTTAGTGGCAATTGTTTTGTTTTTGCCAGATACTGTAAATATTTGTGTCCAAATTATAAAAATAAAAAAGAGATTCTGGACCTTATAAAGACTTCTAAACAACTTGACACCTTTGGTGGTAAACTACCCTAATTTTATGTAAGCAAAAGTATCAGGTTGTCTAACACTTAATATTGGGTTGCGTAACCTTCCTCTTTTGGATATGAAATACTGTTCAATTGGGTTAAAGTAATTTGTTTGGGTCATGTTTTTTTGCATTATGAAGCTGTATGTTTTGGATCATGGGCAGAGCTTTGCTTTCTCCACACATTGCTGTTTCCTTTAGTTTGATAAAGGTTGATCTTTAATCTTGATTACAGAACTTTTGTGACTTATCTTTGTGATTTTTGTGAATTTTATTCTGAAATGACAATTCTCACCACTGTTGATGACTGGTTTACATCTTAGTATGGCCCAGAAGCGGACTGGTTGTCTGGCAGACAGGGAATTTTCCCACATGCTTTTTAGGCCGATACGTCTCATACTGTTTTTGTCTGATCAGCCCATAAAACTCTTATCAGCCTATTATTTTTCTGTTGAATTAATTGATAGTACTGGATCTTTTTGGCGGTGTATTGTATTTGTTAAAAATGTCATCGCAGGTTTTTTTTTTTAGACAGACCGGTCCATGAGCCAATTAATCAGCAGCCAATTGTTCTTTTGTAAATCGACATTGGGCTGACCCAATCACATCTTTAAACAATTCTCCTTTTGAGCTCTGTGCGAGTGTGCAGCGTCAGTGTGCGTCTGTCAAAATAGTCAGAGGGCACAAGGGAGGAAAAAAGTAACAGGCCCTCCACACAGATACTGCAAAATGTGTCAAAATAACAAACATTTATTTTTAAATAACATTTAACAGATTTAAAATAATATTTATAATAACATACATACATTTATCATCTCTCTCACACACACACACACACACACACACACACACACACACACACACACACACACACAGGCACACAGGCACACACAAGATTGATTTCATAACTAGTTTTAGGATTAATCAGTGTGGATTGTAGCTTTATTGTATTAAAAAATTACACTTTTTAGAGGTTTTTAATGTGCCAACTCACACTCTTTCCTACATATTATTATATGGCTTTACTGCTTTTATGGAATAGGAATTGTTACACATATACAAGGGTGTGCAAAGATGGGTAGTATTTTTTGATTATATGTAGTGGGCAGCTCTGGGCCAAAATGCCAGAGACGATATTTTTGTTCCAGATCAACCCTGGTAGTGCCTCTATATTTCTGCTCTCAAATTCTTCTTCAAACGATGGACTGATACATTCACCCCTATTGATACTGTCTTCAGCTGCTGTTGTTTTTCTTAGAAAACTTGTCAAACTTGGACGAATTTCTTTTTTTTTTTTTCAGGAACAAACCAAATTGTTGTCTTGCCCAATACTTGTGCATTGGTCAACATTGCCTCTTTTATCAGCTTCAAAATTGCTTGCTTTTCTCTGAAGGCCAGCTCTTTGAGATTTTCTTTTGGTGTATCCCTTTTAACAACAAACACAGTCATAGACAAAGACCCATTTTTTAACCAAGAGTATTTTAAGCTACTAATTTTGTTTTAGTTAAGAGACACAAGAAACACCTGTCACTCCCATATTCCTGTTTGTTAGACGGTAGTTGCCATATTCTAAGTTGCTTCACACATCATGGTGTACTGTAAATATCAGGAAATTAAAGTTGAAATTCTCGTATTCATCGTTTGGTCTCCAACTCGATTGTCTTCATTGTTGCAAAAGCAAACACAGCTTTGCCATTCCAATACTTCAGGAGGGGATTGAGGTATGCAGTCAATGCTCTAATGTCATTATGTGCTCATTTTGCAAATGCACTCTTTTTTCCAACCCCTTAGTTCACTCTTGCCTTGCCTCATCTACCCCTTGTCTGAAAACCCCACTGGAGAGAATAAGTGCCAGCTGGCGGTACCTGTTGGAAATCGATTTCATTTCAAACTGGTTTTACCCAGAAAATGTTAGCAGTCCAGCTGAGCTTATTATACCTATGTACTGTATGTAAGTCTGCCGGGCGGAGTTAAAGCGACCACTGAACCACTGGAAAGGAGACGCGAGAGGTTTTTAAGGACTTAAGGATCCTGGTGGACGAGTCATGCGCACGCAAGCCTTTCTGCTCCAGATGTGAAGTTGAAGCGTATACCTCAATTCGTGTGAGAGATGGAAATCGCAATGGCAGCTTGTTTTTAACCTTGCCTTTGTTACCCAGGCTGTGATGAACGAGTGAATGGTCTCTCGAGCTTGTGCACTTCGAGGCTGACAGCGCGCACTGCAGAGGTGCCATGGCGGGGGCGGCCCTGGCGGGGCTCTCCATGATGCTCGGTGCTGGTTTCCTCGCTTGGGACTGGTCGAACCAGAACCAGGTGGAAAATGATCCCGGGGCACCGAACCCCCGCAGACCACCGCACATCATTTTCATCATGACAGACGACCTGGGTTTCAACGATATCGGCTACCACAACCCTGACATGCGCACACCCACGCTGGATAAACTGGCGGCGGATGGAGTGAAACTGGAGAATTACTACGTGCAGCCGATCTGCACACCGTCTCGTAGCCAGTTCCTCACCGGCAGGTAAAGCTAACGATGAAGATCTGGAGATTATCTACAGCAGAATGCAAAAGTTTGCACACCCTTGGGAAAAATTATATATCTGATCAAGACAAAGAATCAGCATTTGGTGTGTTGGGTTTTTCACATATACTAAACATTTTTTTTTTAAATGCTTTGTCTTCTTTTTCTTGGGTTTTTCTTGTGAATCAATTTAGCATTTTCCCTATGGGGTATGCAAACTTCTGCATTCTGCAACCCAAACTGCTACGTCACCTCTCACCTGCTTGTATAAAAAGGGTAGCAAACACACCATACCTTCCATTTTTGCTGAAGTGGAAAATTTTTTTGTATCGTATTTGTAATTTGTGTCTTTCATTTGGAAACGTGGATATAATGTACTGGTAAAAAAAAAGATTTAAGATGTTGGCTGAACCAAATACCTTTCACTTGAAAGGAAATCCATAAAGGTACACTATAGCATATTTACATTAAAGGTCCAAATACCTGTGAGGATACCAGTGACCAGGAACACAGTTCAGCACGCTTGAGAGTGTAGGCGTTATCAAGTGTATTTTGTTTGCCACCTGCACAGGTTGTCATGGCAAATAGGGCTTCAGACTTTTTTGTGTCCTTATAATGATTTAATTAAAAGGCATCAGTAGCAGCCCAAGTCAAAACAGCCAGATGTGTGGTTTAGTCATGAAGGCATTTCACAAAACTTCTAAACTAATGTAGTCTTTTGTCATTACTTCTAGAAATGTTCAAATGTCCAAGATTAAAGAAAACTCCGAAATTCTGTTGAATAGTGTGAATATGATTATTCTGATGATCCTGAAGATTTTTACAAAACGAATCAAAGCCAAAGTCAAGAATGCATATTGTTCAATTAGCACATACAGTGTTCAATCACCACATCGGGATTTTCTTGGCTATTATATCATAATTGCACTGAGCGCCATGGTGTCTTGCCAGGTAGAGGGGTCCTTGGTTCCTGAGCTCAGGTTACTGCCTGTGTCATTCCTGCATTCATGTGGGTTTTGTTTGGGTTCTGTGAGATCATTTCACCATCCAAAAAACATGCTGGGGCATATTAGCTTTGCAAAATTGGCAGATAGATGATCCAGAGTTCCCAGGATAAGCGACAGGTCCTCTGCCACCCAGACCTGGATAACGCAGCTACTCAAGATGATTGAATTAGTAATTGCCCTGATAGATTCATGCATAACCTGACAACTATCCCTAGTATTGTTGAACATCTACAGTGTTTATAGAAGTCCTGATGGAGACAAGACACACAATAAAGCACAAGTTGTACCAGTTGGTGTTATGATTTGTAAATAATTTGATTGATCAATTAGACAATGAAGATGGTCAGACATTTCCCCAACGATTCTCAATACAATTTATATAAGGCTTTTAACAATGGACAGGATTTTGGAAATCGAAACTTGATGACCATGGATGGCAGGCGAAAGTTTGCATAGCTAAATCTACTCCTACATACTCAAATTCAACTCACTTTCAAAACATCTCATTCTTTCTCTCATCAGGTATCAGATCCACACAGGTCTTCAGCATTCAATCATCAGGTCACGACAACCCAACTGTCTGCCTTTTGACATGGTCACCCTGCCACAACGTCTTCAGGAAGCTGGCTACTCCACACACATGGTGGGAAAATGGCATCTGGGCTTCTACAAGCGTGACTGTCTTCCCACTCGTCGGGGCTTTCACACCTACTTTGGCTCACTGACAGGCAGTGTGGACTACTACACGTACGACTCCTGTGATGGTCCAGGGAGGTGTGGCTTTGATCTCCATGAAGGCGAAACTGTGGCATGGGGATATCGGGGAAAATACTCAACACATCTATACACACGCAGAGTGCGTAAGATTTTGGCATCGCACGATCCATTAGGAAAGCCTCTGTTTATTTTCTTGTCCTTCCAAGCTGTTCATACTCCCTTACAGTGTCCTAAGGAGTATATCTATCCCTATCGTGGAATGGGAAATGTTCATCGGCGCAAATATGCAGCCATGGTTTCTTCCGTGGACGAGGCAGTACACAATGTGACATATGCGCTCCGGAAATATGGGTATTACCGCAACAGTGTGATTATTTTTTCTACAGATAATGGGGGCCAGCCTTTATTTGGAGGAAGTAACTGGCCACTTAGGGGCCGGAAAGGGACATATTGGGAAGGTGGCTTACGTGCTGTGGGATTTGTCCACAGCCCACTTCTCCGGCGGCGGAGGAAAGTCAGTAAGGCACTGGTTCACATCACTGATTGGTACCCAACACTTATGCACCTGGCAGGGGGGAATGTATCCCAGATGCATGGGCTAGATGGGTATGACATGTGGGAAACAATCAGCGAGGGAAAGGAATCCCCACGCTTTGAAATCCTCCACAACATTGACCCACTGTATGTGACTTCACGCCATGGCTCACTCCGGGCCGGGTACGGAATCTGGAATACTGCTGTACAGGCAGCAGTACGAATGGGAGACTGGAAGCTGCTGACAGGAGAGCCGGGTTATGGAGACTGGACACCACCACAGGTGCTAGGAAACTTCCCGGGAGGGTGGTGGGATCTTGAGCGTCATGCCGAAGCCCGCAAATCACTATGGCTGTTCAACATCACAGCAGATCCATACGAGCGCTACGACATGACTGAACAGAGGCCTGATGTGGTAAAGCAGCTGCTGGCCAGGATAGCGTTTTATAATCGCACAGCTGTGCCAGTGCGCTACCCTGCTGAGGATCCAAGGGCAGATCCGAGTCTGAATGGAGGGGCGTGGAGGCCTTGGGCTGGGGACAAGGAAGCTGACAGCTGGCACCAGGTTTATCACAGAAGGAGGAATGACAAGAATAAGAAGTTGGACAAAATGAGGTCATTTTTCAAGAAACTGAACACAAAGATTATGTCCAATCGGATATGAAAGTTATACATGTAAAGAATGTGATTTCCTTTATATCCTTCTGAAAATTTTTTGGAATCTTTGGTATCATTATTACATTCTCTACCTCTCAATTTTATTTTCTCTAGTAAGGTATTTGTAAGGCCCTACACTCTTAGAAAACGTTTCTTCTGCTGTCCATTTACAGAACCCTAAATGTTCTGTGTGGAAACCTACAACAATGCTTCCCTTTTAAAAATGGTTTGAGGCATGGCCTGTTTAGGATAAGAATTATCCTTTAAACTCTTAAAAGACTCAGAGGAACCTTTTTTCTAAGCCTGTAATGCATTCCCAGTACAACTTAAAAATGACTGAGGAATTATTAATATTAATGTAATGAATGAAGTAAGGCATTTGTTGTGGTTTACTCAAGACAATCACTCAATACTCCTGGATGCCTTTTAAAACGTAGCACTGTGGATAAAAAAAAAAACACTTTGCTTGGACCAGCTGCTTTTCAGTTGTTGATTAATTTCTTGAAATGTTTACTCTTATCAGAATGATCAAATACGATCAACCATACATCATAGTATTTGCCATAGTATGTGTTGTGAGTATTCTGCATGCATTGTTGAGAGATATTTGTAATAATAAAAAAACGTCGCCTGTGCTTTCACAGACAATTTAGTGTTATGTGCATGTGGACTGAAGTAATTCATCTCCACAGAGAGACTGCCTTCTAGTGGTCATATGGTGTTATGAACAAACGTGGGTCTGTGAGAACTGTAAGAAAATGTTCCTTTTTTTATATTTTAAAAAGTGATGTTTTATGCAAGTCCATACCTGAAAAAAAAGAAATAAAACAAATACAAACTAAAGAAGTTTTAAAAGATAAGTAAAGAAAGCTTGGAAAATTGTTTTTCTTACTACTTTTTTTTTTTCTCATTTCTACTTATTGGTAGTTATAGTTATATATATAATTTATTTGTTGATTTATATACTTTATATAATCTCTGTATTTATTTATTTTCTATTTCATTCATTAATCTTAATTTTAAAGTAATTTTATTTTAATTCAATTTAACTTATTAATTATTTTCTGTATTTTTTTTTTGTTTGTTTTCCTTTATTTTGTATACTTTTGTTCATATGCGCACAGCAGCATGCAACAGATGAGACGTTGATGAGGCGTTTATTTAACGTGCGTGCCCTCCAGTGGACTTTGGTGGTACTGACGCTGGTCTTTAATTAAGGCTTTTATCTAACAGTTGAAAATATTAGTAGCTAAAATGTGTTCAGTTTTTCTCCAAAATATGTGACTTGGTATTTGATTCTGATATATTTATTGTCCAATTTAGACGATCTGTAATTGTTTCAAATGATATTTAAGTCAAGCCTTTGTTTGATATTGAGTTGATCCATAATCAGTGTGAGGTCTTTAAGAAGTTATAGTAGTTATGGAGAGCATGTATGTAGTTATGTTTGTATGTAGTTAAGTTATGTAGTTATTTTAGAGTGTCGTAGTCAGGACCCAGTTTCACATCTTAACTGGTAGAGAGTGGGGGTGCACTGAGATCATCTATGTATTACGGCACTTTTGGGAACTCTTCAGTGTGATAATCAGGTTAGGGAGATTTTGACCTATTTCAATGTATTTTTCACTTTAAATGTTTTGTCAAAAGACAGCACATAATCAAGAGCTTAAATGTTTTGATATCAAACCCTCAGTGTAATTGATTAATACAGCAGTTTTCATCTACAGAATATAAATAATCAGTGTTAATACTTATTCACTGTCACTTATTCACTAATATTTGACAATTAACAAATGAATACGTTAGAACACTGTGTATATCACCAAATAAAATAACCCATTATACATAATTAAAAAAATTTTTTATTGATTCATGTATTGGAGTAAATCATCCATTTAGCATATCTAATCCTACACACTGTCAGTAAATACATGCATGCATTATTTTCTTTTACAAGAGAAGCTAAATAAAAGCTTTGAGCTCACGAGGCATTTACAAAGCATAATGTTTTAAGATTAAACTCTGAAGCAAATCTTAGGAACAGTATAATAAAAAAAAAGCAGCAAGGTGTAATCACAACTATGCAAATCCTGGTTCCCCATACAGTATGCTTACATGTGATACCATTAAAAAAATACTAAATAGCTCTCTATGCATTGAATATAGGAAAGAAATACAATACAGCCATATTTGACCTTGTGGCCTGAAGGAGAACAAATAGGAAATAAAGTAGTTTTCATGTTGCCTCACTAAGTCACTGGAATGGAATGGAGACAAATGACTTAAGGTTTAACTGCATAACATGTAGCATAAAGCTGCTGAATAATTATGGCTAAAAAAATAAGGCTGTTATAACCAATATAAGGAGAATAAACAACAACAATAACAACAATACTCAATTGTAATAAACTGGACAGATGAATGTTTGCTCTGATGCAGTAAGAGACACCGTGTTTCTCTTTAGGTTTGGTTCAGAAACTTGACTTTGAGCATGCGCATAGACAGGAGTGATGATAATAATAATCATAATCATAATCATAACCATAATAATAAAATCACGTGATCAGATTGAGAGTTCATGAAGGTGAGTTTGGCTCTCAGCCCGCTATGCACGTGCAGCCCACGGCGATGCTCTCCACCACGGTGCGGTAACGTGGCACGCACTTCTTCTTCTTCTTGCTGGGACACTGCAGCCGCCGCACCGGGATCTTGGCGTAGATGAGCACGCTGGTCATTGAACGGTCCTCCTGCATGGTGAACGGGTTTATGCACCCCGCGCATGCGCACTTGGCCTCCGGGATGTCGACGGGCCTGCGGTTCTCGTCATGGTTGATCCTGTTGCAGTAGAGGGCAGGGTGGGGTGTACAAATAACCACACTTATTACATTGTTCACTGATGCTGATACAGTGTAATACAGGATGTGGGATAGTTTGACACTGCCGAATAAAAAATAAACTACATTTACATATCCTATGCTGCATCACTTTTCATGTACCCGGATTTTACATTTCCCAACCACTAGGGGGCGCTAAATATGTTCGGGGGGTCGCCTATAGGGCGCTCTTGAGTTCTTTAATTAGTTTATATTAGATTTTAAGTGAAATTGTTAGATTTGTTTGATATTTATAAAATAATGAATTAAAATGTGCAGTGTTATTTGTTCATCAGGTTTAGGAAATAAGTGGAAGCTGTTTGGGAATTTTCCTTTATGAATTACAACTGACTGTAACATTAAATAAAATGTGTCTGCTAGTGTTTTCTTATTATTTTTTTTTTCCGTTGTTAAGATAGGGGTCTCCTAAAAAAAAAAAAAAAAGGTTGTGAACCATTGCTACACCACAACCTAAAAAAAAAAGGGGGGGGGGGGGGGTTAAGTGAAGTACCTTTCATTGTCGGTAGCTGATACACCTTTATCCTTTTTTTTCTTTTGTATGCATCTTGCACGTGGGGTCGTAAATGTAATGTACACAAAAGGTACATCATTGAACATTTAAAGTCAGGTTTTAAAGCCACGCTACACGTGCAACTTTTCTATGTAAAAATATAAACTAAATGTACACACTAGAAAAAAAAAGAAAAAAAGAAAGTAAAAAAATTTAGTCAAAGTTTAAAGTATCATGGAATCCAAAACAGGGCAAAAGAGTTGTAGCATCACAGATAGATAGATAGATAGATAGATAGATAGATAGATAGATAGATAGATAGATAGATAGATAGATAGATAGATAGATAGATAGATAGATCAAATAGGTCAAATCGTTTCACGCATCTGTACATTTTACTAAAAAGAGTTCAAGACAGAAATATCTCTATTCCCAAATATCCCTGTGTTGCAGTGTGAAACGTTTGATCCTGGAATGCAAAGGGGAAAAAAGAAACTGGAAAGAAAAGACGCAGATGCTCCACTCACCTGTAAGACCACGGGGAGAGGCTTCGGCTGTTGGACATCCACAGGTGGCGGTCCACCACGCACTTGCTTTTGGACAGAGCCGGATTGTTCCTCACCTGAGACACCATGTCATCTATAGCCTTGTCGAAGTCCATCTCGCGTTCTCCGGCTCCGGCTGTGTGGTCTCCGGTGAGTATGGGGTCGATGGGAATCTGGAAAGACGTGGAATTGCTGCGCTGCGGCTGCGTGTCCTGCCCACCCTCCACTTTGCGCCTCCGCGCTTTGCCTTCTTTGCGCGCCAACGCGACGATCAAAATATCCGTCAGCATCAGCACCATCAACAGCTGTTTGTGTGGGAGAGACAGAGGATCACATCCAGTTAGATCGTGTTATAGGTTTTTTTTTTTCTTCACATGAGTAGAAAATAATCCATATCAGAGATGTTCAAAGATTGAAGCGACTCACCTCGTTCCAAAATCGACTCATGGTTTCCTCTCAGGTTGCTGCGATCACATTTGACGCACGTGTTCAACCTTGTATTAAACACCTTTTGGCGCAATCAGCATGCGTGTCACTACATACCAGTTGTTGTTTTTGTCACAGATGAGGACACACCTGTCCAGGGCAGCTGAAGGTGGAGCCAAAGGAGTGTCATTGCGGTCAGTTGCGTGTACACAACACTACTGCTGTAAAAATGAGGAAATGAACACAATACAGAACAAGACAGATGTTTAAACAGATTTTAGACTATATGATCTTTATGCCTAAATTGATCAATATGCTGCTCCACTAACTACAAGCTGACAATTGTGGGACGAATATCAACACTGCATGAAAACACACTACTAGCAATATTCCCACTACAGTACAATAAAATAATCATTAGCCTAAATATGCTCTGAACTGTACGTGTTCATACAAGTTGGCAAGATGTTTACTTATTGCCAAGTTTTTGGACTAAATATATCAAACCAAGGCCATTATTTACAGTCTAAGTGGGCAAGATATGTTGAATCATCACTACTTTGTGCCTTATTGTGCTCTTCTTGTCTGCTTTGCCCCTTTTTTACTCAAATACGCCTTTTATTTCTTTTTCAGGAAGTTCTTAAGCCCTGTTGCCACAAAGCAAACAAACAGTACTTTGAAGGTCTATAGATGCACTCTGGGAACTCTCTCTCATAGAACATTGCCTGCCGCTATGGACATGAGCCATCCATGGTTTTGTCTTTGATCTTCTTTTATTGGCATGTGCTTCTTTTCAATAGATCCTATTCAGATGACCAAAGAAAGAACACCTGTTTTTGAGGCAGGTTAGGGCAATTCATTAGTGAAGCTTCCGCTTCAAAAGAGCTGAGTTTTAAGTGTGTTAAACACTCAGCTGTAAAAAAAAAAAAAAAAAAAAAAAGAAACTGACCCACACAATATATAATATAGCCTACTTACTCTTGTAAATAACAAAATGAAACAGTCTACATATGAATCATAATGTTCATAGTATTCATTACAATGGATCTGTGGTAGATCTTATGAAAAAAAAAATATATAGAATTGTACGCTGGCATTTAATGCAACACAAAGGAGCTTCAAAACATAAAAGCAGCAGCTTAAGAAGCTGCAAAAATATTTGCCCTTTGAATGAACAGGAAATAACAAGACATTCTATTCAATTTTTTAAACAGTAAACAATAAAATAATGATTTAAATCAAGTTATAAATTTCACCTTCTCTTTCACTCAGTGTGGTTTTACAATGCATTCAGCTGGGTATTGTCAAACCTACAGAATGATAATATACCACAAAAATTCTTCAACATAAATTACATTGTCAAAAATTACATTGTTAAAGTGAAAGAACTGAAATGTAATGCCTCATTACACAGAGGAAATCGAGCATGCAAACCTCTACATTCTTCTTTTTTTTTCTTTTCTTTTTTTTTTTTTTTTGCTGACTGGATCATCATATGTACATACTTTAAACATTACATATACACTGGTTTTCCAGCTTACCCTGTAATTTATGTACAACCATTTCTGTACACCATCTGCGTAGTTTTCTATATTATGCCACTCTTCTTTACAACATTTGCAAAACTCACAGGCAACTGTGTGAAGGCTCTTTACTGTAAAAAAAAAAATCCTCCACACTGTAAAATTATGAATTCACATCTTTAAGATTATAGTCTTATTACCACACTGTTTTCTAAATGTTGGTTAACATTTGTTGGTTAAACAAATGCCTACAATCTTATTTTTTTATTGGGATATTTAGTATATTTCGTGAATTTATTATAAACATTTGTGAAGACCATATAATTGTTATTTTGGTCATAATTATATTTAAAAAAAAACCCATAGAATTAAAAAAGGGTGTGCTTTCTTTCCCCCAAATCACATAGCCAATTTTAGAAGAAGAAAAAAAACGCTGTCTGTAAATTTACAGCCAAATGCATCCAATCTAATTTTTCACTCCAAAAATCACACTGACTATACAAAGGACTTTATTGTCATAAAAAAAATAAATAAAATAAAAAAAAACACGTGGAAGGTTTTAGACTTTAGAAGTCACTCACCAAACCCAGTTGAGTATACCTTTCACTTCCTGAAGTATAACTTCCACCTCCTTTGACCTCCAGAAGATAAGAATAAAGAAAAACAAAGAATGACTAAAAGAAGCAACAGTACAAGCATTAAGAAATCACAAATTAAAAATGCAGCAGTTTGGTTATCTTGGTTGGTTGCCAGCTTGATGCAATTATTGCAGGCAAGGAAAAACAACCTAATATTAAGTGTTATTTACTTTTAGATTATATATAACCAATACTTTTACTCACCTAAAAATTGGGTGGTTTGCCACCAAAGGTATTCTGTTTTAAGTTGTTTATCACATCTAGAAGTAAATGTCAGGCAAATTTTAATCAATTGTCAGTTTCAAGAAAAATAAAGAGGGGACTGCATATATATATATATATATATATATATATATATATATATATATATATATATATATATATATATAGTATAACTAATAGTTAAAATTTTTTACTTTGTTTCTGTATTTAAAATTTCTGTGATTAACCCCAGTGAAAAATAGTCCTTTTAGTTCAGTAGGGCAAGTTTTTAACTACAAGTATTTTTGTCATCAAAGACAAAGTCACAATAGTCTGTACACCTTTTTTTTGCATGTACAAACATGGAACCCACCTGGAAAACCAATAGGTTTATTTATTTCTCATAAAACAAAAGAATCAGTTTCTAATCTATTCTTCATTGAGTTTGAACATTATGTTTGAGGTTTGTTCTGTCTGTGGTTTGAGAGCAAAGTGTCTTTTGACAGGTTTTTCAAAAACATTAGGAAGAGACATCTTATATCTTCTCACCACCTGAATCTCTTTTTTTATTGACTTAGAACTAAGTACACACATCCGTTCCCTTCACGTGTTCAATTGTTTTAAGTGTCTCATATTTCTACAATAATAGTAGAAGTGGATTCCTAAATTTAGATTTATGAAAGGCAACATTATTTCATTCACCGGTCTGATTTGTGAAAGGCAACCTTTTTGTATTTCACATGATTTATGAGGGCAGGCAAAAGAAAAGGATGCACTTAGAAGAAGAAAAACTTTAAAAATTCATCAAAAGCTGTATTGTCTGCTCAAGTAAATGTAAATTTTAAGACCGGAATACTTTTTACTACTGAAATAGCTATCACATTAGCCTCGATTTAGTCAATAATAACCCCTCTATGCTGTATTTTTAAGAGCAATTTCTTGCACATCTTGCATCTTGTATATTTCGTGTATTACAAAATATACACCAGCTTAGTATATTTTCTCTTTAAATGTTTATCCTTGGAGAAAGTGTCTTTATCTAATGCTATATAATAATAATAATATTATATCTAGTATTATGATTTTGATAGGTAATGTCATTTCATTATTATTTTTTTCTTTATTGTCCAGGTTGTATTTCTGATTCTGCTATATACGAAACTGTGTTCTAGTTGGATTTACTGAAATACCTAAATGAAAAAAAAAAAAATTTTTTTACAGTAACATTCTAAAAGAAGCCATGAGTAGATTGTGCCCATGAAGCAATGCTTATGGTCAGCAACAACTGTCAAATAGGCTGTGCCATTCCAGCATGACCGAAGTGGAGTTGACAAAAGACAGGTTGGGTCCATGAAATCATGCTGTTTTATTTATTTATTTATTTATTTATTTATTTATTTATTTATTTATTTTAATCCAAATTATGACTCTTTCCTCCATGTGTTTTAGCAGTTCGTAAAGAATCATCAGACCAGGTGATATTTTCCAACTGTTCAGCCCATCTGTCACCACAATCACTGATATCAGTATTTGTCTTTATTTTGGACCGTGTCTATATAGCTTTATGGACTGTACTGCAGCTGCATGATTATCTGATTAGATATTTTTAAATGAATAGTTTACAGGTGTCAGGATTTAATTAAAATACATTAAATCACATAAAATTACATAATCTGTAATATAATGCTTCAAATGATGTTTTACTTAACACAATTATAAAATTTTAAAACAATTTTAATATTTAATATAAATTAATTCCATTAATATTAAATCCACACTAGTCCTATTCACAGCCACCACGAAGGAGCGCGCACTTTCAAATCCCGTTAGTTCTCGCGAGATTTGCGGTACGACTAATTCGGGCGGAAGTAGTTTTGCAGCCTCTTTTCCGGCGGCCATAGCGGAATACTCGGTAGGGTAAGCGATGTTGGCAAATCTCTATAAGTTAAATCTTCGTCCATCCGCGATACTCTAGTGTAAATAAGGTCCTAATCCCCATTCGGTAATATACAAGGTTATAAATATCCGGATGACGGTGATATTTGTGAATAAAGTCACTACAAACCCCCAGTTTATACACCGAAAGGCCGAGCTAGCATACTGCTATCTAGCGTTCACACACCGCTCTGTGTGTTCAAGAAATGTCTGGACTCTGTGATTTTTAAGAGAACACAGTGGTTATATTTATAGTGTGAAGGTTAGAGGGGGGAAATAAACTTTAATAATTTGTTTTGCTTTGCTTTTGTGGCGCTTCGTTCAGCTGGCGACTTCACGTTTTCATGGTCTGGCAGTTGAATGTGCTTGTATGGGAAGGTAGTCAGGGGGTCTCTGGTACAGTAAGACACTTTGATTTTGTCGGTGCTGCCGCCATTCCTGTGTTTATTTCAGATTTAAGAGCTGTGGCTATTGAGAGTCTGTTTAATGTACCAACTCAAGTGGTTATAAAGTTTGTATGTGCTTCAGTGTGTGTGGTGTTACCTTTCAAACCCTGGTCCATAAATACCTGTTACAGTTTGATCACTGGTTAGTGTGTAATATGTATGTTATACTGTATGTTATCAAACAGCCTCTTTTTTTTTTTTTTTTGCTCCTGTTGTACTCCCTGTTTGGTGGCTGACTTGTCATCTTTTTCTCCTGTCCACAGCCATCATGAAGATCAATCCGTTCGTGACCTCCTCCCGGCGTAAGAACCGCAAGAGGCACTTCAATGCCCCGTCGCACATTCGCAGGAAGATAATGTCCTCTCCTCTGTCCAAAGAGCTCCGCCAGAAATACAACGTAAGGTCCATGCCCATCCGGAAGGACGATGAGGTCCAGGTAAGGCCATCAACATGATCAGAATGTCACTGTCTAAAGTTTTGTCTATTGAATAATATATGTATGTTTGCACACACATCTTTCTTGTTGGCATTTAATTTAGAGTTTATTGAGCTAGTTGAAATAAAAAAAAAGTAAAGTGCGTTATAACTACATTTCAGTTGTTTGTATGCAAATAGTTGTAAGCATTAGGTGTTATAGATTGTCTTATTTTTTGACAGTCCAAATACCAAGGTTTTGGTTAATTCTCGATTATCACTAGTTTCTGTTTCTCTGATTGCTGTAAGCAACTGAAATTGTGTAGATTTTGTTCTGACCATCTTGTGCAACAAACTCCAGCCTACAGTCTAAAATCAGGTTAAAGTCAGGTCCATCACCCAGGCCATTAAATGCACGTCACATGCCGAACTTCTTTTAGTGATTTTCTGTCTAACCTAATGTTTTTGATATAGTACAGTGTCGGGCAGCACTTGTGTAACTGATGTATTAAACATTGATATGGACACTGAATGTTACTGTTTGTACGATGTAAGTGTTGTTCTCATGCAAAGCAAAGGTTTTATATTTTTGGCTATTGAGTTTTTCATTCATCTAAAAACTTGTGGTCTGCATCTATTTGGCACAACATGGTAATGTACAAACAAATACAATGTGCTGAAGTGGGTATTGTCTAACAGACAGATGTGTATGTTTAACCTACCTGGGTTTTTTTTTATTTTGTTTTTAAATGAACAGGTGGTCCGGGGACACTACAAAGGCCAGCAGATTGGCAAAGTTGTCCAGGTGTACAGAAAGAAATACGTCATCTACATTGAACGTGTGCAGCGCGAGAAGGCCAACGGAACCACTGTCCACGTGGGCATCCACCCAAGCAAAGTAGGGGACCCAAGCATTCTCATTCACCGTAGAGTTTTATCTTTATAGACCTAAAGGATGTTTGCACTTCACTCTTTTATGCACATTGAATGTTATATTTGATATGTGGATAGTTTTTGTGCACATAAATGTATTCCAGAAGTATATATAATCTCTCTGGCATTCAACAGTGTTAACACATTTCAGTCCAAGTCCTGGTTATTAAACAAAACTGCCTTTTATTGTCTCTGCACTTGTACTCTGGAAGTAACAGAACAGATCATGTTTTAAGATCAAATTTAGGAAAATGTGATGCTGTGGAAAGGCGGCAGTTATTTTGCGTAGATGCGGTACAACAGAACAGGACAAGTTGATGTTATGAGTTAATTTTCATATTGCGTGTGTTGGAACAATCAGATTATTTTTTTTATATAAACAGAGACTCATTTAACTACAAACTTTGTTATTAAAAGATACAACCAAAATACAATGTGCACAAAGCAGCTTGGAGTAAAAGATGCCTTGACCATGTCTATGTAGTCCAGTAGGTAATGTAAATACCAGTAGGTATTTTTGCTTTAGGTAAGGAGGCCAGGTGAGCTCTTGACACCGCATCAGACTAATTTATTTATTTATTTTTTTATTTTAGTGTTTGTGTAATAGTAAATGAATTTTTTTGTGATCTGGAAGTGTTTTGTGAGAATACAGATTTATTCTGAATCCCAACCTTTAATGTCAGATACTGATTTTTAAGAACTGGTAGGTTGGAGGTCAAGACAGTTTAAAAATCGTTCGAAAAGCCCAGGACCACTAAACTGACACTGCTGGGTGGATGAGCAAAGCCTTTTAAATGCAAAATTATGTAAATGTGATAATTTTGGACAAAAGCATCTGCCAAATGCCATAAATGTAACTCCAAGCTGACTCATTGTTTTAAATTGTACAATTGAATCAAAATTGTTACAAAAATGCTTTACAGAAAAGTTGGATTAAAATCTATTTGAAGATTGCCCTTTCCTTATCCAAAGTGACTTACGTTTCTCATATATACAACTAAGTAGTTGCAGAGAGAAGGGCCTTGCTCAAGGGCTTAGCAGTGGCAGTTTGGCTGTGCTGGGATTTGAAATAGCAACCTTCTGATCAGATGTCCAATGGCAAATACTGAGAACACATTAATTCTGTTACACGATTGTTAAATATCTAATGCAGCAATTTGTGTACCTCTCTGCTTAATTCATTTTACTTTTGGAATTTTCAATTTTTTGGAAAATTTTAAAGGTATTATAATTGCAACCTGTTGCAAGTTTTCAACAAAAGAGAGGATGGGCTGCATGTGTGTGCTTAAAATGCACAATGTTCAGTGCTTTATAACGTGCTTATTTCTGATGTGTGGTGAATAATATGGGGTTGATAAATTGTATGATTGTCTAGCAACTTAACTAAAACTATGAAGTGAAGCTCTAGATATTATGTTGTATATAGAATTATATAATAAAGTACAACCAAAGCTGTTAGTCACACATGTTAGCTGTTTTCATGTACTACAGCAGTTAATTTACAGACAGCAGAGTTGCATTTATTTTTAATTCTAAAGGTTGTGGGAAACATTTACCTGTTGAATTGCTGTCAATCCTGTAGTGTTCTATAGAAACCTTGTTTCCCCTATTACAATGGGGTGTACACTGTCATGCATTATAATATGCCTGAATATATGTACTTTTGTATGTATATGTACTGGATTTACTAATTTGGTTAAACATTTATCTCTAATCTTGGATTGATTGCTTGTTTCTTTATTTAGTGAAAGTCTCAATTTTATTTATTTTTTGATCAGGTTGTGATTACCCGGCTAAAGCTCGACAAGGATCGCAAGAAGATCCTGGAGCGCAAAGCCAAGTCACGGCAAGAAGGCAAGGAGAAGGGCAAATACAAGGAGGAGACCATTGAGAAAATGCAAGAGTGAACATTACCTTTTTGCTAACAATAAAATTCTGAGGGAAAAAAATGATTACATTGTGTTGGGTCTTTTGTTATTTTTTTGTTTTTGTTTTTTGGTGGGTGGTCCATATTCACTCTAATGGGCCACTCAAGCGTTAAGTGGTTTCAGTAGTCATATTTTAATTCAGTTACCAGTGGAAGCTGAAGTGCACAAACCATGTAGTTGAGTTAAAGTAGAGATGCACTCAGTAAAATTTTACTCAAGTAAAAGTGTGCTCCCTTTAAACTTTCACTTGAAAGTACAAATGTATTTGCCTTAAACAAATTTGAGTATTCAAAGTATACTATGATTTATTGTGGCTATAATGTTTCATTCAAATGTTATCATTTTTGTCTAGAGACTCTTGTGTAATCAACTCTCTTAATCTGAAAAGACTATTATCCTTAAAACACCAAACTATAATTAGTATGATATTAAACAGTTAAGAGTTTTCATTGTTTATTACTTAAGATGTTCTGTTTGCTGTTAAACTGATCCTGAACTGTATGTTTGTGATAAGTAAATATCATTAAGCGCCATTTAAATGTTCTGAACATGCTCTACCCTATTTGGTGGTTCGCTCCGTGCTTGACAGGTTACGTTTTTAATCCACTTATAAAAAGGAATGACTGATTTTGCAAAATGTATTTGAGTAAAAAGTGAGGTTTTTGACTGAAATGTAGTGAAGAAAAGTTCTCAAATGGAAATACTTTAAAGTACAGATGCACGAAAAAGCTATTTAAGTACAGTGACTAATTACATGTACTTTGTTACCGTCCACCACTGTCAATTGCAGAAAACCTAAAAAAACCATAAATGGCTCACTAACATACTAGGAGAGTCGACTCCTTGCTAACAACACATCATTCAGAGTCGAATGTTCGGAACGACACATCACTCAGAGTCGAATCAAAATGACGCATCACTCAAAAAGCTAACTCCATAAAATGACATCTCTTAAAGAGTCGACTCCACAAAATGACACATCTCTTAAAGAGTCGACTCCTCAAAACGCCACATCACTCAGAGTCGACTTCCCGGAACGAATCGTCATTCAAGAGTTGACACCTATGAGTGACGTTTTTCCCCAAAGAGTCGAATAGTCGGAAGAACACAACATAAAGAGCCGACTCCTAAGAATGACACATCCCTCAAAAAGCCGACCCCTCCTCTAACAACTTATCACTAGTGGAAAACATAAATGTAGGATATAGTTTTTTTTGGTTACTTATGTTGAGGTAACCATAAAACAGTGCGATTAAATATAAAGTGGATTTTTAAAAAGAGCCGTGCAGTTAATGCAGTGTGAAACTAGCTCCGCCTACCACAGTCACGTGATCGTCAGTCCTTCAGCGCTGGAGTGAAGCTTGTAGAAGTTGGTGAAATCTTCTCCAGCTTCTTACTTGCATTAAAACTACTGTATTATAGCTGTGTTTTAAAAGGAGACGTCGCTGGAAATGAGTTTCGTAATCTCAATCAGCGTAATGACGGTGTTTTGGGGAATTATTGGAGGAGTTCTGCCGTTTTTTATTCCTAAAGGACCGAATCGGGGGTGAGAACTGGCCTGGAACAAGAACAGGAAGTTATACATAAGTGACTATTTTATTTAACATGTGTCACGTATGTCGAATTATAGGCACTTAATAATATCTGAACGTGTATAAAATATTTGACACTTTGTTTACTCGCTTAACTTGAACTCTTAACAGTAAAGTTAGCTCTAGGATGTGTCAGTCACGTGACGCTTTTTACTCATTCCGCCTGCTTGGGTCATAATTAAGAGGGATAGCAAATCAATAATGTGTAATTATGGCAGGAAATTCGGTTTGTGCTCATTATAATAAACTAATCCTTTTACATTATTAATGCATGCTGAGGGCCAATGTTAAAAGAAAAGTGGAAATTGACTGTAGGGAAAGATTAATCATCAAGTTTACTTCCTTATAAAGCACCAGTCATGCACCAGGAGTCACGTGACAGTCAAATGACCTGAGAAGTCAGCTTCAGTATAATTTTCTAGTAAAGTAATCTATTTCTTACATATATGCTGGTTTAATGACATTTCCATTTTTTTGCACCACAGGGTTATTGTGGTCATGCTGGTGCTAACTGCAGTGTGCTGCTACCTCTTGTGAGTATCAATAATACTAACAACAGTGAGTCTTCAGTAAGATCTGTGTGGGATGTGAACATCAAGGGAAAATAATTCTGTGATAACTACATAATTTTCACCACTTTCACTTTTCACTTTAGGAAACGTTGCTGTTTTTTTTAACATTATTATTCCAGTCCTTATACTTTAGGTTCATGCTTGGCTTAAAGTCAGACATAGCCTTTGGGTAATGTCCTTTCCATTAGTATTGATTACACAGAAAAACAAAGGCAGGTCAATACCGCTTTTTACAGAGAACTGACTCTTCACCACCAAAGGATGATGATGATGATGATGATAAGAACTGCACAAATCATCAAGCACATCATTGAAATAATCTGCAACAAACAAGGAAATATTTCCGATGATATAAAACGTATTGTTAATACCAATAATTATTTTGAATAGCAGTTTTTTTTTAAGTGGACGTGATAATTTATGATCGGACACGTTTTAAAATAATAATAATTTAAAAAATGCCATTTGACATTTTTGAGTAGAAATAAAGACTCACCAGCTACCAATAGTACATTTTAATAGGGATTTAAGGTTTAAAGTATCATCAGTGAAATCTTATATAGTTAGTGTGTGGTGTCACTTTGCCTGAGCTTAGATGCTTAGAAATGCGTTAAGCGATCAGTGTAATGCGTTGAGACAAACAATTTAGAGCTTCTGTTTTTCTAATAAATAATACTTAGTTAGCTGAAGAGAAATGTATATAATTATAGTAACCACTCTGGAGCAATACATACACTCATACACCCCGGTTTCTCATCAGTGGGTTTTTTCCAGATTAACACAATTCATCAGCAGACACGTTTACACGCACTTCTCGGAGGTGTGTGCTTTGTGCGAGTCTAATAGCACACAGGATGCTTGCAATATTAACTGATGTATTTGTTGGAATCTTATGCTTGCTCATTGTTTAGCTGGCTGATTGCTATTCTGGCCCAGCTGAACCCGCTGCTTGGGCCGATGCTCAAGAATGACACCATATGGTACCTCTATAATCACTGGGGATAATTTTTCATTCCAGTGCCCATCAGGTAAGCATGCAATCTCATCGCTTACTTTAGGCTAATAATAATACCCGGTTTGAAATGGCAGTTAATCATGTCCTCGTATATCTCTCTGCAGATGTGTGTGTGGCCAAAGGCTGACTTCACTTTCTCATGAAGGGAAGAGGGAGACCATATGGTACCTGTGTATGAACATGATGTATAGATTTGCTTGGTCGTCTTTTGAAAAAGATAACGAACTAACTGAGCATTATGTGTATTTTTTGTATTTCTGTCTATATGCTTGTATTTGGTGTATTTTTACGCTGACTCTGTTAATCAATTCTCTTGTCCTTTTGTATTAATGTCATTAACAACATGCAATAAAGATGTCTGGATGATGTCTATTTATTTATTTTCCATCAGAGCTCATTTAAAATGTCATTTGTAGTATAAATGTTTTAAAAGTCAAGCAAAAATTACAGTAAGCAGATCTATAAAATAAATCCATATCGTCAACTCGAGATTTTTAGACGACCAGAACTTTTAAACTCACTCTAGAGACGGGGCGAAATGTTAAAGAAATCGCATTCGAATCTTGAGATTACAGTTTATAGGTTTGATAAACATATAATAGGTGTGTTAGAAGTCTTTTAAAATCTTCATTTCAATTTTGCCTTGATTCTTAATTTGTAAAATTCTGCAGTTGAAAAGATTCCCTACAAAATTTATCCAATTGGTTGCTTCCAAAGTAACTGCTAAAAAAAATGTAAAAGAAATGGGTTGTGATGTTGCACTGTCTTGGAACATTTGTGACAAAATCTATCATTATATTGATATATATATTCATCATCATGCCCAGACCTTTATAATACTGTATTTCTACAACTTTGTCCTTAGTCACAGAAGTCTTCCTCTAAATACAGTATATTGTAAGGAGGTCTCCGAAAGCTGCTCATTATAAAGTGTCTTTAGGGATTCTGGGCCGGGACTGTGTACATTCACACTCTTCTTTATGCATCTGTCCACTCGAGGGGCTGCCGCCTGGTGTCGGCTCTTTGGCTTGGCACACGGGGCAGCAGGCTGTAAGGCTTTTCTGCCTGCAAGAAGTACAGGATAGGACAAGCTGGTAGCAGAAATCAGTAGAGCAGAGCTGATACTGGTCCCATGGAATCCCACAGTACCTACAATCTGTTGAAAAAAGTAGATTTGAACAGGCAGTAACAGTAGAACTAAAACAGCTGTGATTGTGGGTATTACAATTTTCTTGCGTGTAAAGACGAGACAGTTTACACACATTTATACAGTACCTGAGATGATATCATCGTTGAAGGAGATTGCATAACGCTCATCAAAAACAAAAAGTTTGCCCCTGTAGAAACCATTAGGAAACTGCTCCAGATACTTGTGAATGCCGCCCTTCAGCTGGTACACCTCTTTACACACGTTCTGCACAATCAGACCTCAATGACTAACTGACAATGAGAACTTATACGGATTTAATACTGCATAATTGAATCGAAACTCACTTTTGAACGGAGATATGCTGACCCTCGTTCGCACCGTATCCCCCCAGTGCAGTACATCAGCACCTTCTTATTGCGGAACAGGTCCAGGTTCTTGTCCACGTAGTCAGGGAAGTAGCTGAATTTGCGGATATCTGGCGCCAAACAATTTTTAAACTGGCCCTAAAAAATATTTCATGTTTAACTCATGACTTTTCTGACACCATTCAACATTTTTTCTCATAGTGATGGAAATGAATTAAGTAAAAAGGCTTACTATTTTACTCTCATAAAAGTTTCTACAGTCCAGCAGAATTGTATCGCTGTTCAATGAAACGTCTTTGAGCAGAGATTGCACCTTCTTGTGGAATTCCTCCGGCTCCAAATGTGTTCCTATTTCAAACACGCCACCACTGAGCATCAGCTTTTACACAGTATAAGGTGCCTTGTGTAAGTAATTGCTTCTTTAAAATCTTCCACATATGGTAATGTTAGATATTCAAAATATAGATATTCAAATACAGTATGTTGCCAAAGGTTTGCGGACACCTGGTTGTGAGTATGATATGTGCTTTTAGAGCATCGCTTTCCACATTTAGACCCAATTTGCTCTTATAATTCTGTCCAATCTTCTGGGAAGATGTTCCACTAGATTTTGGAGTGTGCTTGTGGACATTTGTGTTCATCAGTCACAAGGGTGTTAGTAAAGGCAGGTACTGATGTAGGGAGAGAAGGCCTGCAGTGCAATCAGTGTTCCAGTTTATACCAAAGGTGTTCAGTAGGGATGAGATCAGAGCTTTATAGCAGGCCATTTAAGATCTTCCACTCCAAACCATGTAAACCAGATCTTTATTAAACTTGCTTTGTGCACAGGGGCCTTGCCATGCTGGAACAGGTTTGGGTTTCCAAGTTCAAGTGAACGCCAAATTGTAATGTACAGCATCCCAAAGATGTCCTATATGATTGTGTGCCTCCAGCATTATGGTAACAGTTTGGAGAAGAACCACATATGGCAGGAAAGTTCAGGTGTCCTAGTACTTTGGTCCATATAGTAAATAAGTATTATAAATAAATTCTATTTAATTTCAAGTTGTAAAACTACAAAATGTGGAAATGGGGTGTAAACCTATGCAAGTCACCATACATAAGGTTATTTACCAAAAATAATATTTATTTACCTGCTAATCTGTAGGAGATTATATCTGGATCCACACCCATTGGGACGATTTCTTTGTACACTCCAACCTTAAGTTCGGGAAAGCACTTCCCACCCCCTTCACTAGTCTGAAGAGAAATAGATGTTAAAAAAAATCTGTTTAAAAATACAACCAGGCATTTTGTATAAGAATGCATTCTGATGCAGAAGTAAATTTAACTTGTTTACCTTAAAATCTTTCATTTGCATTACTTGGAAAATGGGATGTGCCAGCATTGCCTTGATGTAAAGACTTGTGGCTGTTTTGGTTCCAGCGACTGTTCCGTTGATGCCCTCTGTGGCCAAACGGACCTGCACAAAAACAAAATGCAGCGCAGTGAATCACATGCCACCACAACATCTGAAATGAGAAAAGCACCCTGTTTACCTTGCCGGTGAGGTGAAGCTTTGAACACAGCTCGTTCTGCCAGTCACAAATAAACCTAGGCTCTTTTATCTGACAATAGCAGTAATATAAGATGACTTCACCTGGACCTCTGCAAGCAATCACACAAACGCCTGATAAGCACGTTTCATATGCAGACTGTAATGACCAAGGCCTGCAGAAGATAACCTACTTGGTAAGCATGTCCTCAGAAAGATGGCTTATGTCAGGCATCCAAGCGTCTTTTGACTGGCAGTCATTCCGATCATCATGTACAGAGCCGTCTGCGTTGGTTTGCTTCAGCATTTCAGCCAGAGCTGCACCGCTGAGCTCGTCAATCTCATTCGCATGGACATTGGACACGTGTTTGTGGATGGACGAAGGGTCTGAGAATGCCTCTCCACAGCAGTGCCAAAGTGTCAAGGTGTCTACTGTAGGTGTTTGGATCCTTTTAGATGCCACAAATGTTGCAAAGGTCTACAAGATAAGGACAATTTTCCATGACATAATTATTCACATTATTATCAAGAGTACCTCAAGTCAATATCAGAGTTTATTTAAACGATGCCCCATGTATTCAAGACATAGATTTGGTTGGACTGTTTGTGGTGAGGCTCAGGATCGAGAGGCAGTGGTAACTTTTAACATGATCCTACCAAAAGCAGGCTTCACTGTGAAAACTGTCTTCTCCTGGTGATAAACAATGTTGATTTTCCAGACAACTTTGTGCAACGTTGGTTTGGTATATTTTGACCGGAGAACCAAATTTTTCTGAATGTTTTCTGATTTATCAATTTGGAGCCGACCCCAAACAGGATTTTATATGATTTGTCAGTGTTCTGGGCTACAGTGGGACATTCACACAACACGCTGCATCCGCAAAGCCACCAGTGTTGTGGCTGATCACAAACACACACACACACACACACACACACACACACACACACACACACACATTCATCACTCTTCTGCTATCTGGGAAACAAAACTGAAGCATTCGGGCCCTCACATCCAGACAGTTGTGTAACAGTTTCTTTCTGCAAGCCATTCAATTACACAGTACAAAGAGACTGGACTGACACACCCACAAACACATTACTCCTTCAACTCATTAATGCTTTGTACAGAATTAGTGTTTTGGACAAATTGCTACTAAAACATTCAGTGTTTATATGTACAGTATTTATTATTATTATTATTATTATTATTATTATTATTATATGGACATTTCATTTGCACAACACAATTCTTCTATAGCGGTCAGTGCTGCAGCGTCGCTGTGTCTCACTGTCTCATATTGTATTTTTGCACACTTGCACTTTATGACTTTGGTCCTGGGGGACTCAGTGTGTACTCTATAGTATATGGATGAAAAGACAACACAAGCCTACTTTACTTGACTACTTGACCTGAGATGTCCCGTGAACCGCTTCTTACATCTTTCCAGCTGATTTAAAGTTACTCGACCTCTTGGTTGCTTCACTGTCCTCCTTTTTTGGTCCACTAGATGGAGTTTTGGTTTAGTTGGATAATTATTTTTTTTATTAATTAATTTAACAGCTCAACAGGATGGTCGAAGTTTTTTTATTATTATTATTATTAATGACCTGAATGAAACTCTTCCAGAACATTTTTCCCAGGCTCCTTGGTCTTTATAATTTATATTGTTTATAAATGTCCATAACACTCTGGAGCCCACCAGAAGATGTAAATACTTATGAGATCACAATCTTCACGCGTTTTATCTTTTTTATTTATAAATCAATCATAATATTTCTGTGTTATGTAGCACTAAAAAGGAAACATTGTTACTGTGCCCTGTACTGTATATGGTTGGAATGACAACAAAAGTCTACTTTACTTTAATAAAAAATACTACAAAATGTACAACAAATCATTAAAGATCACTTCCACCTTTCACACTAAATAATGGCGCCCCTGATGATCATAATTCACACACACACCATACTACGTACCTTCTTCTTTATATAAGAGTAGCATTTCCGAGTGGTGCAAAACTCAGACTTGGCTTGTTTCTCGTGTTTACCGATCGCAGGATTAAGATTCTCCACGTCCAACTGAATAAGAACACTGTCTCTCAGATCATCACCGTCCATCCTGATGTGAGTCAACTCAACCCAATGCGTCCACAGGAGTTAAAATCCCACCCAAAGCTTCCTCACACGCTTATTAACTCACTATAAAACACAACACTGTTCTACAGATAAAAGTGAACCCATCCGAACTTGTTTACTCGTGAACACGTGTCACGGGCGATAGTGTCTATTTAAAAAAATGCTCCATGCAGCACGAGATGTTCTCCATGAAAGGAAGGAGGGCTAATCCCAAATATCTTAATGCAACATGCATAAGTGCACTTCCTATAGTATGTTTGTATACGGTTTACACTTGCACTCAAAATTCGTTGGGTTGCTATTTGCGATTCAGCCAGAATAATTCCGGTTCCGGTTAGAAGCCACTTTTACCCCGGATGTGTTCCTCCGCAGGCCTGCCCCCCCTTTTATTCCCACAGCTTTGGCTAGCTTTAGCGGTAGCTGTGTGTCTCACTGAGGCGGCGTGCTTTGCAAACTTCGCTACGTTAAGTGTTCAGTCTGAATAAGCCCTTGGGTGAAGTTTAGGTCCGGGTTGAAAAGCGCTACATTCTGCAGCGAAAATGTCCAGGCGAAGACACAGCGACGAAAATGATGGTGAGTTCCCTTTCAGATCAGCTAACTAGCTAACGGTATGTGCAGGAAAGAACAATTTCCCATCCGTATTCCAGCACGACCCACCTCCTGTCATTTCATTGGTGGAATTATTCGCACGCAGTCCGCTGATTGGATGAGAAGACCGCGTGCGAGCTGTCAGTCAAAAAAACGGACCGCGGTGTTTGTCGGAATACGGGTGCGCTTGGGAAAAACCAGCGGCAATGCAATTCTGCTAGTAGCTGCTTGTGCGTGTGTAGTGCGGGAATGGAAAATTGTTTAGCTCGAAACTAGTGTGCGTTATTTAAAGGGTTAATTTGGATAATTGGTTAAACGGGGTTTATAAGGTCATATTGTTTCTTTTAACTTTCCCCAAGAGCGAAGCAGCAAAGCAGTGCTTCCAGCCATAACCATGTATTATATTATTAATGAAGTCACTAAAGGATGCAGTGAACAAATCAGTTTCAGATCATTACAGAACATTTCAGATCATTTATTTTAGTTTTATTTGTAAAGCTATTATTATTATTATTATTATTATTATTATTATTATTATTATTATTTTATTATTGCCTATAAGTTTGTTCCATATAAGTTTATCTCTGAGTGATCCAGTGGTGACTGTAAGGTGGAGATGAAATGAGAGGAACCAGATCCAAAAGGAAACCCGTCCTCATCCGGGTCACATCGAATGTCCATTCATTATAGTGTTGAGATGATGAGGTGTACTGTTCATTGAACTGCTCGTTTTTAGGTCCATTCACTTACATATGCTGAACTGTTCCTCCTAACTGTAGTCACAAGCGATTGTATCAGACTGTTTGTATTAATTACAGTCCAAATCCATTCTCATGGTTCTTGAGATGCTCAGTTATTTCATAGATCTTTACACTGTAAGGCTGAAGGTTTCTCCACATCTATATCTAAATTCATTGCCACATATGAGCCATACTCAGTCCTGTTAAAGGAAATGATCCCCAGCTGACTTATGGAGGAACTTGTTTTTCATTCTGGGCAGTTTATCTATTAATGACCATCCAGACCACAGCCCCCATCGCAACATTGTATTCTGGTCATGAAACTATCGTTTGACCATGCATAAAAAGTAAAGAAAGAAAAACCAGCTTGTAGGCATGTGCATGACTCATGCTAGAGGGTAGTAAATACAAAATAAATACATGCATATATTACACTAGCCACATTTACATGTACATGCTTTTCATTCCGATTAAAATATTTGTGTTTGTCACTGTAGCTGCTACTCTTATTATTATCATCATTGCTACATTCTGATTACTTGATGTAATAGTGTATTTAATTACATTAGCAGTTCATTTCCCACAAATGAACTGCTTTCCCACAAATAAATGCCTTTTTTAACCTCCTACTAATTAATACTCCCTACATATTTTTTATTGGACCACACGACCCGACTGTCTTCCATAGAGTATTTGGAGGTGACTGAAACGGCAGCAGGATCTTTAACCAAAACCCAGAACACGTTAAGTGGCCTGGCACCTTTTTATCCATGCAGTAGGCACAAATCAATTTGACTACAAAATGAACAGCTCTAGAAGTAGTCAGAGTTTAGTTCAGTTGTTTGCTGCTTCTCCCAAAAACAAAATAAAAATGCTTGCTATCCTGTGTCTAAAATTGCCCCAGTATATGTTTATAGTTTGGGCTACTGTCCTGGATTCTTATTTTAAACTGTATTTTCTTCACTTTTCTCAAACTGATTTTTCTTTCTTTCCCTTCATCAGGAGGGCAGCCTCACAAAAGGAGGAGGACGACGTCCGAGCCGATTGAAATTGAGGATCGACTGGAATCACTGATATGCAGAGTTGGAGAAAAAGTAATATAGCAGGAATTTTGTTTCACATTTTTAGTACGGATTTGGTCTGAGTGGATGAACATGAGTTAAATTAGTCCCCACAATCCTTTTCATTAACCTGCACCTTACAGTGTGTCCTTATTTTCAGCATTGTTTAAGTTTGATTGTGTGGTGACATTATGTATATATGATAAAAAAATAAACAGATCTTTACTGCGTGTTACAAATCTGTAGCTTTATAGATGTAACCGTCTTGAAATCGCAGGTGGAACATTCTTTCTTCTTGGCATGCAATTTTTCTGTTACTCAGTCAAGCGCATATGTAAGAGTTTTATAGCAAACAGTAGGCATATGTGGGAAATGAACTGCTGTTTGTGTGTTTTGGTTAAATATATACACACATTTTCCTTAATTACTGCTCTTAACATAATTGGGAATGGCAAATTTGCTTGATCTGGCTTTGAATGATTTTATTTTATTTTATTTTTTTATTTTTATTTTAGTGCAGCAATTTTTCACGTGAATACAACAAAAGACTGGGGAATAATACACTTTAAACTATAGCTGTACTTTTAACCTAAATTTATAAATACTGTATATATCTGCTATTTTACAGCATTATAAAAAAAGTGTATATTCAAATTGGCTCCTTACCCCATTGTTTATCATTTTGTATAATAAAGTCAGGTTTATTTTCTCTTTAACAGTTGCTGTAGAATTCATCAGGGACTAAAAAACTAATGAATAACCTCTCTGCACTGACTGTTTTATTTATTATCTTCCAGAGTACTTCATCATTGGAGAGTAATTTAGAAGGTCTTGCAGGAGTCCTGGAAGCAGATCTTCCTAATTACAAAAACAAAATCCTGCGTATCTTATGCGCCGTGTAAGTAGATCATGTAAACAATGTTTCACTACTTTTAACATGTCTTTAAAATGTCAAACATAGTGTGCTAATTAAATGTGTTTTTGCAGAGCACGTCTCTTACCAGAGAAGTTAACCGTCTACACAACACTGGTGGGGCTGTTAAATGCAAGGAACTACAACTTCGGAGGTGAATTTGTAGAAGCCATGATCAGGCAGCTGAAGGAGACCCTGAAATCAAATCTTTATTCTGAAGCTGTTTACCTGGTAGGAAGGATTTCCCCGAGTAAGACTGGTTTAGTTGCTTGAATTATGTCTAATCTTAATTTCTGCCCCATAGGTCCGTTTTTTGAGTGACTTGGTGAACTGCCATGTCATTGCAGCACCGTCTATGGTTGCCATGTTTGAGAACTTTGTCAGTGTCACACAGGAGGAGGACATACCACAGGTACAGGTTTTAGATATGCACTATATGGGTGGGGGGTATTTGTATGTGTGTTTTTATCATTTTATCATCCTATTCCACATTTATTCCTTACTTGCTGTTATAATATCCTCCACTCTTCTGGGAAGAGTGGTAACAGAGATTTGTGATCATTCAGCCACAGTGGTGTTCGTAAAGTCAGGTATTGATGTAGGGAGAGGCGGCCTGGAGTGCGGACAGCGTTCCAGTTCATACCAAATGTGTTCATTAGGGTTGAGGTCAGAACTCTACAGCAGGTCACTCAAGATCTTCGTCTCCAATCCATGTCCCAATCGTCATGAAGCTCACTTTGTGCACAGGGAAATTGTCACGCAGGAACAGAGTTGGGTCTCCTAGTTTAAGTAAAGGGAAAATTTAATGCTACAGCGAACACAGTTGCGTTTCTTTAACTTTGTGGTAGCAATTTGGGGACAAACTACATATGGCTGAAAAAGTCTGGTGCTTTTGTCCATATCATGTATATTGAAGACTTCTCAGTACAATCATGAGAAATCTCCAGTATTACTTTTCTGAATGATGGTCAGTGTAATAAACCAGAGTTAATATTTTGCAGGTACGCTCGGACTGGTATGTGTACACAGTTCTGTCCTGCATGCCCTGGGTCGGGAAAGAGCTCTATGAGAAGAAAGATGTGGAAATGGATCACCTCCTGAATCAGATCGATAACTATCTGAAGTACGCCATTATTTTTTTTACATTTCTTAAAATGTTTTTAAAAGTCTATTTTCACACTGAAAACGTATAAAATGTCTGTCTGATGAAGTGAATTTCATAACTTGGTTCAGCTTTGATGCATTTTTAAAATAGAAATTTCTCTGCAAGTTAACAGTAGTTCTGGATTAAACAGAAAACTGATAAAAGCAGATAAAATGAAACTAAGGGAATTAACTTATGTGGCAGCTTTGTTTGTTTGTTTGTTTGTTTGTTTATCTGTGTATTATTAATTCCTCCTGTGTGTTTTCAGGAGGCGGCAGAAGACCCATGTAGCCATGCTGCAGGTGTGGACAGCAGAGAAACCCCATCCACAGGAAGAGGTGAACCTCTAATATACTAGCATGGAATAGAATGCCATTTAGGCAGCATTTACTGAGGAGATATTCATTCATAAACAAACTAAACACTGCAGATAATGTATTTGTAGTAAACTTTATTATAGCAATGCAGTCAAATACACCAAGTCTGTAAAAGCGTGGGAACTTTTTTTTGATTTGATTTTGTTCACCACACTGAGAGATTAGTACTGATTAGCTCTAATATGATTAAATGTTATTAATAATATCACTGTTTTTAAATATATGATCAATCATAATTTTACGAGTATAGGTTGGATTAGTCTTATGTTATAAATACAAGCAATACTGACGCAATACTGACAAATCTTATACAATACAGATTTTTTATACCTACATGTAGTAATAAAGGCACATTTTTTTTCACTTTTTTCAAAGAAAAAAAAAAGATAAAGATTATAGATTTTGTAATCCCGAGTGTTTTTTTTGTTTTTTTCCCTTCCCCTCTCCCCATTTTTACACAGATAAATCCTACAGAAATGTTTTTGTATGTTGTTAATAAAGTTAATATATTAAATAATGGCAGTTTTAGGATTAGGAACGTAATGAATGCTGTCTGGTATTATCTGCTAAAACGAATGTTTAACATTCCACTACTGTATGTAGCAACTAGATTAGCCAGTAACTTTTTAGACTACGGCAAAGCATCATATTCCCACTGTACTTAGAAATTGCAGTAGATATTAAACTCACAACCAAATATCCTGGTATTGTTGTATTGGGAGTTTCTCTTGTGTTAACCACAATCTGCTTGATTGAAATGACTAAGTGTACTGTAGAGGATACTTTTGCATAGAAACTTTTTTTTTTTTTTTTTCCCCTAATTTCTCTTGTCTTTTTCTGTCTCTTTGTAGTACCTGGACTGCCTGTGGGCTCAGGTGCAGAAGCTAAAGAAGGATCGCTGGCAGGAGCGTCACATCCTGAGGCCATACATTGCCTTTGACAGTGTGCTGTGTGAAGCTCTGCAGCACAACCTGCCCCCTTTCACTCCTCCTGCTCACTCCGATGATGCGGTTTACCCCATGCCCCATGTCGTCTTCCGCATGTTCGACTACACCGATGCTCCTGAGGTACACGTCTTATTCGGCTAACGTTAGAAATATCAGCAGCGATTGCACGCTTCGTATGTGTTGCAGGGCCTTTCATCTTTTTCCACCTACTCATGCATAAAGAACGGAAGCTGTAAATATTTAATGTTTATTTAAAGTTCTACACACATCTGATTTTTCTTTACACCTTCTGTTTGCTTTGATTGTTTTGCATTTCCTGCTTGTGTGTGATGAGCCTGTGTATAAATTATTCTCAATGTAAGGGTGTTTTTCAAAGAATTGCTCTCACTGAGGCCTATTCTAGTGAAGGCTTTTATTACTGCAAACTGGCATCCTTTTTTGAATTCCTGCTCAAAATAAGCACCTAAAGTAATTACCGTTATGTGAAACGCAGTGTTAATTTAACTCTGTTTCATATGTTGTCTGATTCATGCCATGTTATGTTCTTAGGGCCCTGTCATGCCTGGCAGTCACTCTGTGGAGAGATTTGTAATTGAAGAGAATCTGCACTGCATCATCAAATCTCATTGGAGAGAAAGGAAAACCTGGTGAGCCCTAAAAAGCTCTAATTGCACCTTAAATCATTCATGTTGGCATTATTCATGTTACAGGGTTTTGTTTAATTCTATACTGATATTAGAGTAGTTTTTATTGTTTCTTTTTTGACTTGCTTGTTTCAGTGCTGCACAGTTGCTCAGCTATCCTGGCAAAAGCAAGATTCCTCTAAACTATCATATTGTTGAGGTAACTGCACTACACTGTCCATCACTAGAACATACAGAATAACACGATGGAGCTCTGTTATAGTATACACTACTTTTTATACTTTATATACAGTTTATACTGGTATTTTTTCATAATTTATTTTATATACATATATGGCATATAACAATGCATGGCTGTGATTTTGTGCTAAATCACACTGTTAATGACATGCCCTCCCCTAGGTGATCTTTGGTGAGCTCTTACAGCTGCCCGCTCCCCCTCACATTGATGTCATGTACACGGCATTACTGATTGAGCTCTGCAAGCTGCAGCCTGGGTCATTACCTCAAGTTGTATCCTTTTCTATTGCTTGAATGCATGCTGGGTTTTGTAGTTCAAGGCTTTCTTAGGACTATTTAGTGCAGAGTGCTGTTAGGGGTTCGTATAGGTATTCCATGTTTCTCGAAGTAGCTTTTGACGCCTAGAAACATTCTTGTGAGAAATATGTAGCTGATATGACATTTATTGAAATGTACCACTTTTTATAAAAATGAAAAAGAAAGGGAAAGTGGAACTTGGTCAATACAGTTATATTTTTTTACTGTATAATGCAGTCTGTTTTCAAATATATAGAATTGCAATGTAACCTTAACTTGCTTTAAGCTGGCACAAGCCACAGAGATGATGTACATGAGAATGGACACAATGAACACAACATGTGTAGACCGGTGAGTGTGTGAGCCTGAATAATGCATTTCATACTATTAATTAAAATAAATACTTGTGCATGGTATTTTATTTTCTTCTGTGTATATTGTGTTTCTAAATACAAAGCAGGTCTAGATTTATTAAAAAAGGTTATAAGGCAATATTATTATGTATGAACCTGTGGTGCTAGTTTCCTTATAGTTTTTTAAAACATACAGTAAAGAAATGCCTGTCTTGATTTGATTTGAACTTTATTCCTTTGTTTTAGATTTGTCAATTGGTTCTCTCATCATCTGAGCAATTTTCAGTTCAGATGGAGCTGGGACGACTGGTGAGATGTGTTTGACATCTACATACATTATTCATCTTGTAACTAACAACCGTTTTCACACACTTTCTGGTCCATATTCATTAGTGTTCTTTGATTGTAACTCATGGTACTGATGCAGGGGTTTCAGCATTAACTCATGGAGTGTGTGCGAGAGCTGTGATAAGCTCTGCAATAAATAAAGTCCATGGCACTTGTGTTGGTGCAGTGCTGTCTTTTCTGTCCCCTGTTGCACTTGCTATTCTCACTGATGTCTCTCTCTAGAGCAGCATGAACATAAAGGTGTTAAAATAAAAAATGTTCTACATACATTTTGAGATGTGTAAATCATCTTGGTCTAATCAATGCTGTATCTATTGATCTTATTTCTCCTAGGTCTGACTGTTTAACAGTGGATCTTGATAAACCCAAGCCCAAATTTGTCAAAGAAGTTTTGGAAAAATGCATGAGGTGGGTTTTTTTTTCTTGCCATTCGGGATTGTTTATTTCAGTCAATTTTTTTTTTAAATGTTGCCTAACTTTGCCTTCAATTTTTTGAATTGCAGGCTGTCATATCACCAGCGGATCGTGGACCTTGTGCCCCCTAGTTTCTCCCCTTTAATCCCAGCTGACCCACTGTTTCATTATAAATATGGTGATGAGAGCAGCAGTAAGTACCACTTCCTGAAACACTTAAACAAACTGGCTGTTTACTTCCAAATGAAGAAGAGGGACAGATTTACCTCCTTGAGGGTGCCTTGTTTTTCTTAAGGATATGTGTTTTGGCCTTTTAGGTGACTATTAAAGTGTACTGTACTGTGTAACATGTCCTGCTCTGTTTTCTTTATTTTCTGTAGGTTCCTTACCTGGATTTGTTATGGCAACAACTGTAGGAAATGCCATAAAAAACCGTGCCACAAATGATGAGATCCTGGCTGTCCTGAAAGAGGTACCTAATCCCAACCAGGATGAAGATGACGGTATGGTATCTTCTTTCATTTATCATTTTAGTGATCTAATTTCCATATCAATTATTACCTCTTATACCACTAACTTAGAAATTTCAGATGCCTGTGTAAATTTAAATGTGTACAAAGACTTGAAGCTATCTGCTCCCTTAACTTTTATATTTTTTCTTCTTCAGATGAAGGTGAAGGATTCAACCCACTGAAGATAGATGTGTTCCTGCAGACACTCCTTCATCTGGCTGCGAAGTCATTCAGTCACTCATTCAGTGCCCTTGCAAAGTGAGAGCTGTTTTAAACCTTTAGCCTGTAGTGTGTTCTTTATGCAGGGTCTTAAAAAGTCTAACATCGAAGTTTTGGGCCTTAGAAGGTCTTTAATTTTATAGAGATCTTAATTTTCACACTACCTCTAATGCTCATAGGAATGCTTCCTTTAGCACTTTAGAATTTTTTTATTTTTATTTTTTGCTGCTGTTAATACAGCTAATTACATTTAACTTTTTCTAGCTATGACACAGTGCAAATTTAGGGATACTTGTCTTGAAAGAAATGAATGTGAGCTCGGTTAAGGCCTTAAATTTGACTTTGTAAAGCCTGCTGAAACACTTTTATAGAAAAAAAATATATAATTTGATAAAGTAGCAAGTTTAAAATAATGGCATATTGATTGGGAGAGTTGCTTTACTTTCTCACTTCCTTATTTTCTTGTTTTGCCTCTTCTAAGGTTCCATGAAGTGCTGAAGACTTTAACAGAGAACGATGAAGGGAAGCTGCACATTCTTAGAGTGGTGTATGAGGCATGGAAGAATCACCCCCAGGTCAGAAACCTGCTTGTTAAGCCTTCTGAATACACTGGAAATAAGCACGTCATCAGTGTATGTGGACGTGAAGACTTGTGTAGATCTGGTTTCAAGTTCAGTGATTGGATCGGAACACTGCTTTTGGCATCATTTACTTTGTTTTCTTTCACCATGATTTAAGAATTTGCTGTTTCAATGTTTCCTGGAAGACTAATTTGTGGATGAATCTTAGTCTTGGAATTGTAGAAAATGATAATTAACTACACTATACATGAATATTACTCATTTTAATGAGCTGTTCTGAAAACCATGCAAACCTGAATTAGTACCAAACTGTACTTTTTGTCAGTTTATGCATTAATGTTCATAATTGACGACATGTCCATCTGTCTTCAGATGATCTCAGTGCTGGTGGATAAGATGATACGTACTCAAATAGTCGACTGTGCTGCTGTGGCCAACTGGATCTTCTCTCCTGACATGGCTCATGATTTCACAAGGTAGGTTTACATATTCCTGTGCTATTTTTCCCCCTTTCTCTATGGATTCTTATGTTTCTGTTTGTATCGCTTGGGTCAGGCTGTATGTGTGGGAGATTCTTCACTCAACCATTAGGAAAATGAACAAACATGTCCAGAAGATCCAGAAAGAGCTGGAGGAGGCGAAGGACAAGCTGGAAAAACAGCAGAACAAGAAGGTATTGGAAAGTCATATATCTGATATGGACAGCAGATCATAGACTTATTAGTGATCATTTGTAATCATGTTCCCACAAACAAGTTGGTATAAAAATAAATAAAAATACAAAATGCTAGACAAATATAACAAACTACACGTGTGTGTGTTTTCTGATGCTTTAATTCTTTAAGAAATGCTGTGAGAAAATAATCTGCATCTAATCTCTATATAAATTGGTCCAAATATTTATTTCTGTACTGTTGCTAATCACTCACCAGCCATTTTGCCTCTTTCCTTAACCATGCTCTTTCATGCAATTATCTATTTAACTAGTTGTTTTAGCAGCAGTATGGCATGTTAAATCATGTAAATACAGGTCAAGAGCTTCAGTAAATGTTCACATTAAGAACCAGAATGCGTTCTCTGTGGCTGTGTGGGTTTGGTTTTGCTGCTAGAATATTAAAGAAACTTTTGACCTCCTGAATATTTCATGCAAACAGTTTCTAGAGTTTACATATAATAGTGTGGAAAAAACCAAAAGCATCTAGCAGTTCTGTGATTGGAAATGGTAGTCAAAAATCGCTGGGTCCAACTGATTTGAACTGATATAAAGTCTGCAATCACTCTGAGGAAAACATTTCAGTACACTGATGTTGAACCTTGAGGTGAACATAAACATTAATTGATAACTGCAGGAGTGAGCAGGATTTCAGGTGTTCCTATTAAAGTGGATGGTAAGTGGGTACAGGTTTCTATGCAAAATGCTTAAGGTACCAAAAAGAAGCAGACATGCAGCCATTGGTGGCAGGTCAAGAGTAAGTTAATTCTGTGGAAAAACAATAGTAATAACTCGGGTTGAATAGCACCTGGACAATGCACTCGTGTGTTTTAAGTACCAATGCTGTGTAACGTATCTTCACTAAGGGTTTGTGCACTGTGGAGAGCATTGGTGATAAATTGGTGAAGGTACAGTGTTTAAAGCAAGTGGAAATTATTTTCTGTTTTTTAGCAGAAAGACAGTGGTGATGAAGAGGACATGGAGAAGAACAGTGAGGATGAAGATGGTCAGCTGGAGGAGCAAATCGAAAGACTGCAGGAGAAAGTGGAGTCGGCGCAGAGCGAACAGAAGAACCTTTTCCTCGTCATCTTCCAGGTAAGACCCCAGACCGGGCGCAGGCAGCTTTATTACTGGTCTTAGACACACTGAAGACATGCGTTAGCTCCAGGTTAGCCTGCATGTGGCCTCACAAAATATTCACATTGAGAAATGTAGTGCTGTAGAGAATTCTCAAAGCAGCAGACTTTCCTGAATTGGAACCCTTTTTTTTTTTTTTTTTATAAATATATGTACAGTTTTAATCACAAATTGTTCAAACAAAACGGCTGTAACGTCAAAATAAAAAATTCAATAGTTCATATTAAAAATCTAGTTACTCCCAAATGTGTGAAATGGAGAAAATTGTTTACTCCAAAGCTGTGGTGTTACAATATTTGGACATGCCTTCTCATAAGAAAAAAATAAAAATTATATATATATATATATATATATATATATATATATATATATATATATATATATATATATATATATATATATATATATATAATTTTTTTTATTTTTTCCCTTCTAGTTTTATATGGATTTAAACTACTTTTTTTTTTAGTTAAAAGGAGCACAAAAATGGCAGTGATGGTCAGTGTAGTCTGGCACATTGTATGTATTTATAGATATGTCTGTTGCGTTGTCTCGTGCTAGCAGTGTTCTCTGCAGGACACCATGCACTCTGCTAAAATTTGGTGACAAGTGATGATCTGAGGCAATAAAAGAGTGTTGACACATTTCTGCTGGCGTCTCATTAATACCAGTATACAGACGTGAAGTGTTTTGCTCTGGGGTTTAACCCAGCTAGATTTTAATTCCTACCGTTCTTCTTCTCTCCCAGCGTTTCATCATGATGCTGACAGAGCACTTGGTGCGGTGCGAAACAGGCAGTGTGGACTTCAACACCTGCTGGTACAAGAACTGCATCGAACGACTGCAACAAATCTTCCTCATGGTACTTTTCATTGAACATATGCCTTGTCATTATATCATATATTTTGCAGAGAACTTGAACCTGCACTTGTAAGTGCTTTAACTAGTAGTGTTGTTCTTTAACACTAACCGAGATCTCTGGTGATTTGAGCTATTAGACAGAAGATAAAACTAGGGATGCACCAAATATTCGGCCACCGAAAATGACCCAAAAGTGCATTTTCGGCCGAAAGACTTTGATCGCTGAAACAGTTTGGTGTGATGACGCAAACAGAAACCGCTGCCTGCACGTGCTTTTCTAAAACATGTCTGCGGTGTTGGACGTATTTCAGTATATCTGAGAAAGATCCACGGATAGCGATTTGAAAAACATGTAATGCCGAAATTTCAGGATGGGGTGCGTCTGCAAAGACTTTCTCCACGTCGGGTTTAATTTATCAGCTGAAATCCAAACATTCCGATCGCTATGCTGAATATAAGAGAAACGCGGCACAGAAAAGCAAAACCCCTCTGAGCATGCGCACTCCGTCTGTGGTGGACATTTTTGAAAAGGCAGGAAGTTTCCCAGTGATATTGTTGTATCTTTAAGCAGTTGCTCTTGTTCTAAATGCACTTTGGTTTTATGCAAAAACATATTTAATTTTACAACTTTTCAGCAGGCCAGAGGGCCTGTACATTATTATTTAATGTACACATGAGTGCATTTAAGTTAGAATTTTTATTTATTTTATCCTGTGCATTGTTGCAATGTGCTATAAATAAATATTTTCATAATTTGTAATTGTTTTATTCTTTAAAATTTTAATATTAATTTATGCAATTTAAATGCCTTGATTTTAGTAAGTTTAGTACACGGTCATGGCCATAAATGCAATGGTGGTAATAATTGGCATAATTTCTTTGTGTTTCGGTTTTAGGCCTTGTTTTCCTTTTTTTCGGTTTCGCCCAAGAATTTTCATTTCGGTGCATCCCTAAATAAAACGTATAGGTGTGATAGACAAAGTGACCTAAACATCTGTAACCATTCGCTTTTGACTACATAATGATTTCTTTGTGTCTTTGCAGCATCATGTGACCATCCAGCAGTACATGGGCACGCTGGAGAACCTGCTCTTCACCGCTGAGCTGGATCACCACATCCTTGCTGTGTACCAGCAGTTCTGTGCCCTACAGCTTTGATCATGGCACCAAACCCATTGCGCAGAACGCTAAACCGAGCCCACAACCACCCCGTTGCAACCGCTTAATATTGACTTGTGTTTAGTGTGGCTTATTAGCTACATTCAAACAAGTATTTTGAGTTTTAAGATGGGAATCATTTAGTTTATTCTAAAGTAGTGATAATGGCTCATAATGTTTGTGTAGAGCAATTGCTTTGTTTTTTGTTTTTTTCTTTTTTTAAATCCTAATATTTTTCAGTTTTTACACCTGGATCATAGCTCTGAATTAGCCTGGAACGAGTCTTTTTAAAGCCTGAGGTTAAGTGGGCAGAAGGGTTTTTAGTTTGATTGTGGCCAGACCGAGGGGAAAAAACCTCCAATTTTATATTTAATGTCATTTTGATCTGGATGTGATTAAAATGAGTGAGTCTGTGCCTGCATTGTCTAAGAGCTTCTCTCACTGTAATGCGGTCATTTTCAACTGTAAAGAAATACAATGAAACATCTTCCCTTTTGTTTTTTTTCTTTGTTTAAAAAAACCGTCTGCCTCTTTAATTCAAAGCTCTCAGGTTATTATGGAACGTGAAGCACATGGCAAAAATGACACGGACAAATGTTTAATATTAGTCACATCTCGCCAGTATTAAAGCATAGTGTTCTTTTGTTGGACATTTTAAAATTGTTAAGAAGGCAGAATAGATAGCTGCATTAAATATTGTTAAATATAGAATTATCACTGCAACAATACTTTGCACATTTAAAGTGTTCATGAAATAAATGTGTACTGAGGGAATCCATGGAACGTGTTTAAATCTAAAGCGAAATGTACATGTAAAAATCTATACACTAAAAGGTTCATTCTTAGAGGTTTAGAGTGATTATATCCCACCATCCTGCAGTTAGAACACTGCATATTTTAAGGTCCACAGCATTCATCAGCATTTGTGTGATCAAATGCATCAGAATTCCTGACATTATAGATTTTTTTAACCAGTTCTTCACAATGTGTATCAAACTGTCTATAGCAGTGCTCTTTAACAGGGGTCATTTGTTCATCAGTGTTCTTTGAGAGGTCTAATCACCAGGCTTTATTAATCTGTCTGCAGTTAAAGTTTAAACTACCAAATGCCAAAAAACACAAAAACACCCCCCAAACTACTCAATAGACGACATAGTGGTTATTTTACATTCATTCTTGTCCCATGAACTTTTACATACATGTGCAGTCCCAAATTTTTATATATATATATATATATAAAAATGTTGTAACCTGATTTTTAAAATGTAACAAAAAACAGTATAATGTTAGAGTGCAAACTTGCAAATGCCTTATTTAGTACCAGGATAGCGAACTGTAACTGAACGACGGTGAATTAAATCATACATCCTGTTAAAAACCATATAGAAATTACAAATATCTGACTGTAAAAATTGCCTGAGTTGACTGGGGTAAAAGTTTTAGTAACAGTGCACAGGAACTCATCAGTGGTTTCTGTTGCTGGCTTTTCATATATTCTGCTAGATGCTTTGGTGAGAGTTTATGTCCAGTCATACATCTGTGCTGTTATTCCTCGGTGTCTGTGGAGTGGTTTTCGGCTGCGTCAGCTTCTTTATCGAGTCGCCGGTACTGGGTATGGAAGAAGATGACGAAGGAGCAGGAAGCTAAGCAACACAATCCAGCCATCACCAGCACGGACACTGTAGTGTAGGAGAGAATTCTTTAAATGAATTCACCATTATTACTATTACTATAAAGGCAAACTGGGGCAAATAATAGAAGTTTTCAAAGTGGTGTTTTTCTTCTCTCTCGCCTATTACAGCTCTTTCTACAGGGAGGGGGAAGTGAAAATGATGCAGGAACTGTCTCAAAAAGCTTAGAACTCAATACCATGTTATTTGTATTATGATTTTAACAACAGACAAGCAGCTTTAGAGAAAAAAGGATTTTTAATTTAAAAAGGAACACATCCGCATCCTAAAAGTTTTAACTGTTCATTGAAGAAAAGTTTTGTGCAGTCCTGAACATCCGCAGCCAACAGCCAAGGTTTTTATGAGGTACCGTTTAAAGACATCTAGCTGATCATTAGGCTGTCCATATGATATTTAGATAATGAGAACTTCAGCCAGATGTAAGGCGTCAGGATGAATCAGGCAGGTCTGGACATTACCTGACAACTAGCACTAGAACTAGTGTAAAAATGCCTCCTTGTAATACAATGCTAATGAAGGCCTGTTTTTACCTTTCCATATGCTGATGAGTGCAAATGAGGTAAATCTGAGTGTCAATGGTGTGTCTGACCTGACACCACCTCTGTTACTCTCACATGCAAAGAAAGTCATTTTGGCCCAATTGTGGTTAAAGGTTTCAGTTTCAGTCCAGTTGCTGAACTACTTATAGCGCTGATCTGAGTAGCTACAAAACCTTTAACACTCAGACTTGTAAATGAGTCTGTGGTTTGTTGTGGTTGTAGTGGAATAGCGATTGATAATTATTTACCAATAACTCAGAAGTATATTCATGCTGAGTGATGCCTCGTTTCAATGCAGATTTGAGCCAAATGTTTTACCAAAAGCTATTTTATAGTTGAATCAAAGTAATACATTATATATATCGTTTTTGCTTTCTGAAAATGGAAAAAAAGGGCATTATGAAAATGGCTCTCCAAGTGAGCCGAGTAAGGCGTGGCTTGCTGGAGACTATGTGGAAGAACTACTCACTAGACAGTGGCGGCCTTTCAGGGCCAGCAAGGCCTTCACTGCTGGTCTAAGCTCTATCAGAATCACTGACTTGCATATGAATATTTTTTTGAATTAAAATATTCCCAGTGGTCTATTCTCTTCATTTCAGTGTTTGTCCTGTGTGAGATTTGCTGCAAACTGCAAAAGCTCAAAGAGAGATGAGCAATTAGAAGTTCAACAAGTGCACATACTTGTGGCCGTACAGTATATGCTTGTAAATGGGTGACTAGTTTACAGAAGGGCTGAAGTCCTGCAAAGTGTGTCTGCTATTACATATGCGCTAAAGCTGGTCATTAACTAGTGCGTTGAATTAGAAGATTTAAAAGTGAAGAAAAAAGAACAACTTGCAACTAGCGAGCACTGAAGCTCTCTCAGATGACGTATAATTGTGCACCACTCACCCATCCAGTTCAGATTGGCATCCTCACCAGCAGCACAAACAGACAGTGTTGAGTCTGTCAGTTTCTCTGTAAGAGCTGGTAAGAGCGCAGTGTAGACAATGGACTGGATCTGCCTAATAAAGAAATAGTCATTTTCAAAAAAGTACTTATCAACACCTTTCTATATTTAATCTAGTACATGGTATAAGATCATTTATACCCTGAAATAAACACGAGACCCGCTGATGTCGCCTCTCCAACTGGGTAAGAGCACTCGACTGACAGCTCCATGGCAACTGGATAGGTGGCAAATCCGAACAAGCCAAAAAGAGCACAAACTACACCAATCACAACTTTCTGCTCTGCCAATTGGGAAACCTGGAAGAATTTAGAGAAACACATGCAAGAAGTTTAGCCTGATAGATAAAATCATATTTACACACATGGTGTAGATCAGTGGTCCTCAGAGCAATCCTTCAGCTCCACATATGTTGTTGTATGAGTTGTAGACCATCTGTAGGCCCCTGAGGACTGGTTTGAGAACCATTCCTATTTAACAATATGATTCTTTTGGACTCCAATCATGCCCACAATATGATCCCTGTGTACTTGAAATATCACCGATCTGATGGTTGTTCTCACCACTGCAAATGCGGTGCAGGCCAAAGACGTTAGGCACATGCTGATTTTGATGGATTCTGTAAACATCTTTGTTTTGTCCACAAAAAAACCGATGGAAGCAGCTCCAAACACCCCGGATACGATGAAGAGAGCACCACACAACCCTGCAAAGTCCTGCCACAGAGAAAACAATTTTTTTAACTGTATATGTATTTTTTTTTATCACGACTACTAACCTGATAGAAAATTAATACTAGTTTAACCCAAAATGATTATATAATCTGTATTTTGTAATGAAATGCAGCACAAATGGTGTGCTTTTTTGGCTCGCATTCCAAATACCTCTAAAAGCTGTAAAACTGGATGTTCACTGCAGATCAAAGTACACTTGCCACTGTCAAACTGGTCCTTATTTACATAAACACAAACTCATTTGGCTTGGGGTCTTCTTCTGTTTTGTATTGAAAATTGATTTGTTCCACTGTAATCTATAAAAACATTCACTTTTTATCAACCCATAGAAAGTGATGCACAAAGTGATGCATCTCACAAGGGATCAAAGAAAACAATATTTTGAGCAAAAAAAAATAGATTTTATTTAATCCAAATTATCTTTATTGTTAAGAAATTACATTATAAATGTATTATTAAATATATTTACACTTGCCCTTGGGAAAACTATTATAAAAAGACCAAATAAATAATTTTCAATGTATGCATATATTATATAGTGTGAATTGTTTCAGCATTTAGATGTGTCTGAAATTCTGACTCCACACGCCAAAGCAATATATGAAGAGGCTTCTTGTGGACATGCCTACGAATAAATAGGTAGTATATGTTTTCGACTTACATTTGAGTAACCTTTGACACAGAGAATCTGCTCGAGCAGTGTGGAGAAACAAGTGAAGATGCCGATGCCTGAGCCGAAACACACCAGCAGGATCAGGTAGGCTTTATTTGTCACAAGCTGCAGGAAAACAGAGCAATTTCCGAAATTACAGTGGCTTTTTGAAGTCAGCTACAAAATATTTGCTGCAATGTGACTGTCATGTGTTTAGTGTGATTTACTGTAATTGACAACAAATTCTTTTTTTAATAACCTTTTTTTTTTCATAATGTTTTTATATTACCAATGGCAATGAATGTGGAGTTGGTGTTTTAGATTGTCATTTCAACCTGATTGGCTACACTGTTGGCACATGCTCAGTTTTTTAAAAGTAGCCAATAGAAAAAAGAATAGTGGAACAAAAAAACAACTTTCTGGAAGTTTCTTTCTTGAAGTCTGTATGTATGAGTCTGTGTCCAATTTTATTTTTTAACCATTTCTGCATGAAAGACTTGTGTAGAATTTGTGTATGTTCTTGAGTAGTTGCATGTGAAGGTACCAGTTTAATGCCTTGTAGGAAAGGTTCAGAGCTGGACGTGTCTGCACTGGCAGAAGGTGGTGTTGGGGGAATGCTCTTCTGGATGCCCACTGTTGCTAGGAAACAGACGATGACGGCAGGTATAGCATATATAAGGAGCTGTAACAGTGAATGAGTGTTAGTGTAAAGAATACAAGATAGAAATATTGGTATAATATTTAAATAAAGTACTTAGTATTTTTAAAATCTTTGCATATTATGCATTATTGTTAAATATATAATAAATATATATAATAATATGTCTTCCAATTTATATCTTACCAGGATGAAAAGACTATTGGTTCTACTGAGGATCATTGGAGAGAGGATATTAACAAAAAGCAGCCCAAGGGGATTTGCTAGAAGAAGAAAAAATAGTGTTAGATACATGACTATCTTTACTAAACATTAAAACTATTGACAGGGGCACTCACACATGGATGCAATCATATTAGCCGTAGCACGTTGGTGCTCAGGGAACCACAGAGCTGCCAGTTTGGTAGGGGTGAAGACTACCAGTGGCTGGGCCAGAGAGCACAGGGTCTGTCCCGTCATCACCACAGGGAACATGGTATAATCCGGCAGATAGCTTAGCACACCTACTACCTTCATTACACTGCCAGCCATGTTCAGCCATGAGCCCAGGATCATCTGTAATAACAAGCAGACCCACATTTTTGGCCCATACTGAAGCAATAGTTTTTCATCACAATTAAATCATTTATATTGTTGAGAAGTAAATGTGGTCTATTGTACAACTGCGACATCACAGATCTAACTTTTAGTTTTATGCCACAGCACGGTTGAATCCCCGATTCTGATAAACCAGAGCAGAAATCAAAGCATCTCAATATACACAGAATGTTTATGAGCATTGCAAAAATAACGTATAAGTATTACAATAAAACTTTGTGACGGAGAAAAAAGAAGCCAGTGAAGCAGCTATTATTTATAGCTGTTATAAATGAAAACGGGAACTAACTTGTTCCTCAACATCAAATGCAACATTAAAGAAGTCATTCCTATGATGTGCTGTTTTAAATAAATCAATAAATTAAGCAATATTTGACAAATTGCAGCAGAAATAAACACTTTAGGGGTGTGGTGTTAAACTACAGGGTGGTAAAGCAGTGGTTAGAACTTTGGAATTTGTCCAAAGTCATGAGTTCAAATACCGGCACCACCAAGCTGCCACTGCTAGACCCTTAACCCCTCGAATGCTCCAGTGTAAATCACTCTGCATAAAGGGTGTCTGCCAAATGCTAATAATAAAGTTCACAGTTCCTCTTTTGGGTGGCTGGACAATATTTTATCAACTGACTCCTTAAAGGGTTATTGTGTTTTTAATAGCTTTAGTGTTTTAAAAGCAGACATTGTACTTGAAACAATATCTGAAAATGACATCTTTTGAGATCCCCAGAGGGACAAACCAGATCACTTCCTCACTACACATCCATCTTTCCTTAAGGATTCCTTGTGAATATATATATAATCACTTTTTTAAGGACAAACACGGCCCATTGTGTACAACAGTACAAAAAACTAAAAAAGAAAAACAATAATAATTCGCAATATCATGCATTTATATACAGACTGAAACGACGGTGGTTCTACATGTTGGAGAAAAATCTGAAAGCTTAGTGCAGGATTTGTCAGTGTAGAAATTATACTGTTTACAGACTCTAATAGCTTACCCATACATCTGTACATGAGATTACGTAACACAGCAGAGCAGGTTGGTACACCAACGATGGCAAACATTTGACTTACACTTCTCCATCGTGGCACCTTAAGCAACAATCCCATTCAATCATTATATGCTACCTTAAGTTTCTGCATGCTGCTTCTTCTGTAACGCTGCCATAAATGGGCAGTATACATAGGTGTACAGTATGCTCTATACTGTACAGTCTTCACAGATATTGAAGACATACTAAATTTTCTAACCAACATATTTGCTTGTGCCGCATCACATGACATTGTCTAAAGACAAGTCATCAGTTATCATCAGACAAGTCATCAGTTATATAATGTACTAAGTATTTAAACTTTAGGGACAATACCGGAGAGAGAAAAGTCTAAAGGGTTAGGGTTAGGGATAATGTTAAAATTTGAGCCATAATGACAACATACACTTAATAGCTGTTGAAGTCCTGCACTTTATGGGCAAAAAAATCACCAAATCATCCGCAAACCTCAAATGGTTGATAATAATTTAACTGACCAAACAACCTGTTCCACAACTATTTAAGAGCTTTAATGAGCCATCCATATAAATATTAAAAAGAACTGGAGACAAAATACTTCCCTGTTTAACTGCATTACCTACATTAAAAGGAGCAAACACATGATTACCCCATTTTACATACATTAACTGATGAGCGTAACAAAAAGCCGGAATTCTCACTAAAAATTTAGGAACCCACCTGATGTGTAGCTTATCAAATCATTTTTCATGATTCACACAATCAAAGGCTTTAGATCAATCAATAAATCTAATAGAAATTGTGGAATTTTTCCTAATATACAAATCTAAACTGCGAAACTGCATTTCGTTGCTGTGTACCTGTACAATGCAATGACAATAAAGTTGTATCTATCTATCTATCTATCTATCTATCTATCTATCTATCTATCTATCTATCTATCTATCTATCTATCTATCTATCTATCTATCTATCTAAAATCTCCTTTAAAGCGAAAATACACGTATCCATATTATGTTTAGATTTAAAACCAAACTGATTATCAGAAGTCAAAAGAAACTGTTCCAACTTGTTTATTAAAATTCTCAAAAACTTTGTATACAATACTGGCCAAGGCCATAGGCCGATAATTTTCCATACTAATAATTTTCCAGCTTTATCTTTAATAATAGGCACTAACATAACAGGTAAGATAGAATCAGGTAAAATGCCATGAACTAAAAACCCAGTAAAACAAATAGCAAGCAGAGGACAGAGTTTTCTGCTTGCAAACTTTAAATGCGCAGCAGATATTTTTTTTATCCATACCACATGCCTTCTTATCTTTTAACCTCATGATTGCATCACAAATCTCTCGTGATAAAAAACAAACACATCATCATTATTTTTAATATGACCCACTAAATGGGTGACTTTTAACACAATTAAAGAGCTCATAGTAATGTATTTTTCCACAGCTGAGTAATGTTCTCTGCTCCGCATACCTCATTAATATTTGTTGTCAATGATGTTTTACAATTATACAAATTTTTATTTCTTTCCAAAAATTGTTATTAGTAGATAGTCCTCATTGTGCTTTAATTCCTTTTTATATGATGAAGGACATATTTAAAGTTATAATTTTCTCGTTTCTTATATTCTTATAAAAGACCATATTTTTGTCTACTTGACTTTATAAGCCCCTTTAGCCTCAGCATATAGCTCTTCAACATAATCCTTCTAACCTGGCCTAGCTCCAAACCCTCTGGTCTTGTACAAGAGTCTGCTTGAGGCAAGAAGGCATTACACAATGTTATCATACAAGGAACATAACTCGAAACCATATTGCAGATTCTTACACTTAATATCATAGCATGCAGATCCATCTTTAGGGAAATCAATATTACTGATCAACGTGTCTGTTTCTGCACAAGATACTCCAAGATTCTCCTCAGTCACATGAATAATATCCTGAATAATAACATGGAACTTTCAAATGTGTTTTTTTCCCTCTTTTTGACTAAGTTTGAAAAAATAATAATAATAATAAAGACATGCATGGATGTAGTTGTGCTTACGGATGGCTGTAGTCCCAGTTTATCCAGCATCCATATGGTGATGAAGCTCAGAGGAATAGCCACCACCATGTAGACCAGAGAGAGCCAGTTGACCAGTTCCAGTGTAACATGCAGATTCTCCGCTGTCTGATCTGCTATTGGGGCAAAAGTCAGCCATTGCTGCAAAAAAATGTGATTCTTCATTTTAGACCGAAATTAAATGCATGTGTAAGTAAACAGCTATGTTTAATGAAGTCCACAGTACTATGTGCTATTGTGACAATAAATATGTGCACCCCATTGTCTAAAAAGTCTAATTTAGCAAACTTTGTGTATTAAATTAAACTTATATAATCAATGCTCATAGACACAGTAGTGTGAGACAAACGATCCAACAATAGGCTTAATGAAGAAAACAGTAAACACAATGTGAAACTGAAAAATGCACTGGTTTCACACTCATGATCTGATCCTGATGACTGGTCAGCATTGCGCATGAGGGCTTTAGTAGCCATCCGTAGTTCTCCATTTGCTAAACATTTTGATGTCCTTTTCCCACCAATTTATCAATCATCATTCAGAAAACCAGAAATATAAAAATCATATGATTATAACATATATACAGAGAAAACTTACAAAATCTTAAAATATGCACTTTTTATAAACAAGTTTATGCTCAGGACTTAACCTAGCTTCAGTGGAAAACTTTAACCTGGATACTGTAGGTTTCTATCAGAGAACTGCTGCTGTAATCATAAATAATTATAAGTCCTTTGCTAATCCGAGGGAAGGGGAGTTGTCCTTTTGTCTGAAGTCATCTCACAATAGTAGCACTTTCCAAACAGTTAACAAACATAACATTTATCTAGAATTCAGCCATTGCTGCAGTTTATTTAATGTGTTTGACTGAAAATCCAATGGGGTCAGTTTGCAGGTTCAAACCGTGGTTGCTGGGTATAGACATGAATTACAAAACTTATCTGATGGACACTCTGTGCATGTAGTTACTCTGGAAACTCAATAAATCTTTACTAGTAAACTCAGTACAACAGATTTGTTTAATCTGTTAACCCAGGTTTCCAGTAGGTTTTAGTCTAAATTATTCAAATAATTGTAATCTTCACTCGGCACTCATGAAGGTTGTATGAGGTTATTCAGGATTCAACTCTCCTTTTCTTTCGAATTAATGCTGCTGGAATGAGCTTTAAGTGTAAATCACTAACCACTGATGATTTACTTGATAAACACAGCGGAAGTGAACTGTGAGTGACAAATGAAACATAAAACCGGTGGCTCTGTAAAGTTGTTCAGAGCATTTTGTCTCAATCCTCTTAGAGGGAAAAGTCACCGCAGATCAATATGACGATTTCTAACTCGACAACTTTATCGTGTGATGAAATGATTCTATGGACTTCAACTACAAAGAGGCTGAGTGAATTGTTTGAGGAGTATGAAGATGATGTAAATCATAGCATTGGCAGGTATCAGATATACCCGATGGGGGATTTTACTCTGGTTTGGCAGACAGCACTCTCTATCACCAAAATACCAAATGAAGAAATATCTATTGTAAGTACAGCCTCATCCTGTACGATTCCAAAGATGTGTAGAATCTTTGCCAAGACACACAGACATTACTTACTGACCAGACACCTTACTGAGACCCTTTTATATTCATTTTAATCTGTCTTTACCTTGCCATTTAATCTTTAACTTTAACATTTTTTATATTATTTACAGAGAAACTCAGGCATGTTTTCAGAACATGGTTTTAACAACAAATTATTTAACAGGAAACAACATGAATGGAACAAATAGATCAAGAAATGTATACATTATAGGATAGCCACTCTGTGATTTCTTTAAATATTTACGCCCTGTAGATAAACTTGCAAACAGCTTTTTACAGAAATAAGCTTTTTTTTTTGTTTTGTTTATTTGTTTAATGTTGATGTTTTGAAACAGTTATTGTGTAGGGAATTTATTGGTGAAATGAAACCTGTTTTATTTTTACATCAAGCATCCGAATCATTATCTTGATTTCACCTTCGCGTACAAGAAGACTACCTAATAAAAATGTTCCTGTTTCTAGCTTTTCCCCAAACACCACTAAAAAAGCAAAAACAAACATGCAACCATGGCAGAGGAGAGTGTCGGGAGTGTTAAACTGTTGCTTATAAATTGGTGGTAAAACCGTTAAAGCCTTAATATTTTAACATTCTGGGTTTGGATGAGTTTTATTGTTTGTTTGTTTGTTTGCTTGTTTGTATTGCCCAGATGTGTAGAATGGTAATATAGTGCTTTCTAATACACACTTTGTTTTATATCTCACGTCAAGCAAGTTGAACGTTTGGAGTCTAGATAAAGGAGTCTTATTGAACAGGATTAAGTGAGAACTGAAGATAAAGCAGGAAGACAAATGATGATAATGGGGAATAACATTGCTATTATAACGTTAGTACAGTGGTGTTTGTTTAGGGGCGGAGCCACAAGTCTGGATGACCTGATTGCAACCACACCTGGTGCATTCAAAACCTTATACTTATATCATCTAATCACTAAAACAGGTAAACTCAAAAATAAATACAAACTCTGTTACAGCACTTGTATGAGATTTCCCTGTTATGTTTCAATATTAGACCATTTCTCTTGTATACCAATGCTTTAAAGGTAAAACAGGAGTTACCGCAGTTCCTAGTCACTTACCACTGAATTAGAGCAGTTAAGCAAGCAAAGGACCAGTAACATGAACCATCTTCTCTTGTACACTCTGAAGTGCGGCGCTGGGCTCCTCTGTGGGGAATCATATTCAACTCGCACTTCCGAGGAATCACTGGCGAGTCCTCCATCCTCCATAGAGAAGCTTTACGTGGGAAGCGCTGGGACTGAATTACAGCCAGGCACTGGAATGAACATTTCAAGCGGAAGACTTGTTAAAAGTCTTCAACTAAACCTACCAACCGTGTCATATATATGTAGCAAAAGGTAAACTTCACCCCAAGTTCAGCAGGTCGCTCATTTACAAGTGCCGGCTAAAGTCCCAAGGAAGTAAAAGGAAAAGGAAAAAGCCAATACAATACCGAAGGCAGGCATTTATGACCACGCCCTCTCCCTCGTGACTGATGATGTCATTGCGCCGGGCTGATGTTGGCACGTGCTCGTATGGGCCATGCATGATTTTAACTTGTTTTATGTTACTGCAAAAAAAGTTTGCATGGTACTGAATATGCATCCTGCAACAAAACAACACATAACCTCAATGTAAAAGTTGCTTCATAAAAAGCAAAAAGGTTTATTTTGTCATGAATTGTATGATATCTAACAGGTTGAATATACACAGTGAATTAGTAGGAGTAAGACAGAGTGTATGTGTGTGAATGTGAGGGAGTGCAGTGGAGTGGTGTGGTTGCAGGGAGAAGAGGTGGAGGAGTTCAGGTACCTAGGGTCAACAGTGTAAAGTAATGAAGAGTGTGTTAGAGAAGTGAAGAAAAGAGTGCAGGCAGGGTGGAGTGGGTGGAGAAAAGTGGCAGGAGTGATTTGTGATAGAAGAGTATCTGTAAGAGTGAAAGGGAAAGTTTATAGGACTGTAGTAAGACCTGCAATGTTGTATGGATTAGAGACAGTGGCATTGAGTAAAAGACAGGAGGTGGAGCTGGAGGTAGCAGAGCTGAAGATGTTGAGGTTTTCGTTAGGAGTGACGAGTATGGACAGGATTAGAAACGAGTTTATTAGAGGGACAGCGCATGTAGGACCTTTTGGAGACAAGGTGAGGGAGGTGTGATTGAGATGGTTTGGACATGTGCAGGGGAGGGACATGGGGTATATCGGTAGAAGAATGCTGAGGATGGAGACGCCAGGAAGGAGGAAAAAAGGAAGGTCAAGGAGGAGGTTTACGGATGTTGTGAGGGAAGACATGCAGCTAGTCGGGTTGAAAGAGGCAGATGTAGAGGACAGGGGGGTATGTAGACGAATGATTCGCTGTGTCGACCCCTAATGGGAAAAGCCGAAAGAAGAAGAAGAAGATCATGAGGATTAGGCAAAAACTGGCCATGCAATCTGGAGGTAGACTATAGAAAAAAGTCCATCAAAGATTCTAGCTTTAACCCTTAAAAGGTCAAACAGGAGAATTATTTTAAAGGAAAAATCTAGAAATGGATGAATAGTACAAGTTAGTTTTTACTGTCTTTCCAACCAGTTGCAAGAAAAATTCTCCGAAAATTGTCACGTGCAAAACTGTGCATATTATATTACTATTATACATATTATATAAATTCATTATTCATTTAATTACAAATATAATGAAAATGTAACTCACCGTAATAATGCAGAATAAGTGCATTAATTAATTAATGCACAGAAAAAAAATGCGACTGAAACAAGTGACCTGAAACAAAACCCTGCAGACCGTGAAAGTCAATAAATGGAAATAAAATACAAATGAGAAAGTTTTTATTCTTTTTGTGTGGAACAAAACCACAGTCTGGTCCAGAAAGTTAGGGCCTCTTGATATAAAGTACAGTACACAGTGAAACAAAATAGTGTTCCCCCAGCACCAAAAACAACAAGGGGCTCGAGAAAACAACATAAATAAACAAAATGTAGTACAGAACACAAAGCTACACAAAACTATCTGGAAAATGACAAAGTGCATGTGTGCAGTAATTAGTCAAATAACAATATAAGACAGTGAGAGAGTAGACATAAGACAGTACAGCATATTTGTTTTAATGCAACTGAAACATCCACATAAATTCTGTACATATGCAAACATTGTTTTAAAATTAACAAGTTTGTGCATTTGTGTGTGTGTGTGTGTGTGTGTGTGTGTGTGTGTGTGTGTGTGCGCGCAGTTTCTTCTTTGTATTGTACAAGAGGGTTGGAAGTTTGTAGTCAGTTAAAAGGTTACAAGGCCAAAAGGTAGGAAGTATAAGACTTTAACCATGCATCATATTTATGACATATTTACAAGTCGCAATATATACTTTTGTTTTTGTTTTGCACCACAATTAATATCCCATCAAGCAATATAAGACCAATTTAACACGTGTTGCATGTGATAATGAAAACACATGTAAATGATCATGAAAATAATGTAATGTCCAACATGTCTCAGAGATGTCAAGAATCATTTTCATTTTCATATAATTAGTGCCTGGCTTGTGCAATGGTCTGTTGAAAGAAATCAATGACCTACTGATAGCATATTTAAGGTTATTTATGAGTAATAGTGTGTGTATTTATTTAGAAAAAAATAAAATAAAATTATTGTGATGTCTGCCTGTATGTATCATTCTGTTTCCAACCATGTTCATCCAAAGAAACATACCTTTTACTCAGTCTCTTTCCCTAAAAGAAGACAAATGTAACTTTCAAAAATGAATGAGATGAAATATACACGCTGACACGGGACTCCCGACCTCCCCCATTCACGCTGCAGCTCAGCGCATGCGCATCAGCCCCCCCTCCTGGTTTCGGCCTGTTTCGGAACCGCTCGGGCATTTTCGCCTCTTTGTTTTACTGATAGTGGATTTAACTCGGATTCAACCCAACATCCAAACGGAGCGCTCTCTTCATAAACAGGTTAGTTTGTTCAACTTGGATAAAAATACACAGGCCAGTGCATAGACATGTCCTTTGTCAGGTTTTAGGTCCCGATCGAGGAGTTTTTGCAAATTATTCTCCGTTTCTTGTCCGCTTGATGGCAGCTATGCATGCTATACGTGTTGTTATAGGCTATGTGTGCGCCTATGTGGTCGTGCTGTGGATGGCGACGCCGGGCCCTGCACTTCCATACCGGGCTCGGCTTTTTCTTTACAGGGATGTTAAAGTGTTCATTTGTGGTGTCAGGGCACCGCGTTCATTGTGTCGTTGTGTGGATTCAGTGTGCACGGGTTGTCTTTTTGCGTGAGGTGTGTGTGGCTTGCTGGGGGAAACCAGTCCTTTTTCCCTTTAGCCTGGAATGTTCTTGAGGGGAGAAAAAAAAAGCAATCGGTTAAGCAAAATCCACCACTTTCATGGTTTTTTTTAAAAGTTGGATTTTTGACCCGCATGAGATGTGCTTAGACCACAAATAAAGTTGGGAGGAAACAAAGTTGCAGCCCAAAACATGCCGATTGTGTTTCAGCAGCTTGTGCTAATATGTTGGAGGCTCCAAATCCACTGGAGACAACAAGTCGGGCTTCCTCCCTCATCCAGGCGCCGGTGTAGCGATATATCGAACCGACATCATACCGTCTAAAGCATGGCCATGTTCAATTACAGTCTTAAAGTTTGTCTGAAAGCCTGCATGTCTCCATGCTGCTGTCTCAGAGGTTATTCATGCTGTGTGTGTGTGTGTGTGTGTGTGTGTGAGATTGAGAGACTTGATTTCCTGATCTCAGCTTGAAGAAGCAGAAGAAAAAATAAAACAATTTTGGCAAACACTCAACTCATTTTGACTTGTTTGAGCCTGATCGTGAATCATGTGTCAATGTATAATTTGGAATTGATCCACTACCTACTGTTACAGGTACAGTTTAATGAACTCAGGGTTCTTCTGGTGAGCCTGTTGAATTCTACAGCGATTCGATGTTTCTTGTACAACACGGATCGATTCGGGTCGTGGGATGTGTAATGGCTGAAGACCAAATTAAAACCTAATTTTCACCCCAATCCTTACTCATTTTTATACCACTCTTATCTTATATATGATTACACAATGTAAACTGTATCCTTCACAATTTTTTGAGAACATCATCATGTCTATAAAGGTTAAAGAAAATGTATTCATAGGCTGCACCTTTTAAAGGTTCTTTGGGTTCTCAAGGGTTCTTTGATTCTGGCTTAGAACCCTTTTGGATAAACTCTTGAATTAAATCAACAAACGGTACAGGGTTCATTATAGAACCCTTTTTTCTTTCGATTCTGAAGAGTCTGAACAGATGTGCAAGCTCACACATTGTTGGATCCAAAAGATCATTGTTGAAATGTAAACGTGCATCAGGTTTATTATTCTGCATTATTGTTTTAAGTTGCAGTTCTGTTCAGACAGTCAGGAGGAGTTTATCACACCACCTTGGTGCTGGTACTGAGAAGAGAAGAGTGTTCAGGCTCGTCTTAAGGTTTTTAATGGCTAAGGCAAGTTGTCCATTTGGTTCAAGAGCTTAAATGTTTGAGGTACATTTCAGGTTTGGAAAACCTCACACATCAGGGTTTTTTTTATCTAATGTGTGCAGTTACAGGAAACCATTGGAGAACATGACCATGGGTGGTGTGTGTGGCATCATGAGGTTATAAGGTTAATAGTTTTGGCCTTAAAAAAAGCTTTTCCTAAAATCAACCCCTCTCTAAGATGCAACTGAAATATTTGTGATGGGTTTAGTGATTCTGGTGCAAATTGGTTGGTTGATACCGAGCCACTTTTCTCATGAACCATTTTTCAGTGGCCTCCACCAGCATATTGAAGACAAATCCAACAAAGAACTAGTGGAGACTGCAAATGTTTGAGTCAGAGTTTAAGAAGGCAGTGCAGCTTGCAAACTCAGCTTGTCTAGTTAGCTGCATACCAGATGATGGGTGTGATGGCATTTAACAGTGGTATCAGCGTGAAAACTGAAGCTTTGAAATTTGATCTCTTTGAGCCAAGTATTCAGATGAAGAGGTAACGGAGCCGGAAAGATTAAAGTGCTGCCGCATCACTCTCTTTAGGTAGGGATGAACCGAGGACCAATGTTGTACCTGAAATATCTCCGAATGTCAGAATTTGGAAGTATGTCATTTCCGTCTGGAGGTCTCCATATTTGTCTTTTGCTTGCAGTGAATGAGTCAGATAACTGTGGATGTAGACCTTCTAAAAGCTGTATAGGGAGTGCTAGAGATTTAACAATTGAATAGAGAGAGCATGCTGACGTATTGTTGATCTATGAGCAGCCATGTTGATTTGATGTTACTTTGCTGAACTTGATGTTGAGGAGACCACGCACAGGAATTCTAAGATGAGAGGGTGTTTCCTTTATTTTTTTAAATCTCGCTGCCAACACTCTGAGCAGACCGTTAAATGGCACTGTGGGTAATTTAGAAATCTGTTAACTAAAGTGAAAACAAATCACTATGTTGATGAAAGAAGTTTCAACAAAAAGGAAGCTCTTTTTTTTCTCCTCTTAACATGTGATCGTCAAAAGGGTCCAAGATTTACTTCATCCCTTTTGACGATCACATGTTAATTATTAAAGACTAATATGCAATTTGTTCAATTTTTTAAATTGCAAAACAAACAGTGCATTTCAGTAATCCGATCTGAGAATCTTGAGTGTGATTGTAAATGAATATAAGGATTAGATTCAAGATTTAATATCGGTACGTTATTGACTTAGATACACTGGTTAAATGAATAACTCCGACTGCTGTTATTTCGCTCCGTTGTGAGGATCTAAAGGCATGTGCTGGAAGAGCAACCAGGCAGGAGAGGCGGTGGTATTCATGTCCTCTTGCTTAAGGCTACACTTTTCTGGACACATGGGACCCTTTGCATTAAATCCTCCAGCGGCAACTGGTCGGAAATCTGAAAATGCTGAAATGTGACTAGTGACAGCTTTCCTCACAAATCCACATTTCTGTCTATTTAACACAGAAGCTTGAGATGCAGCCTGCCGCAATTGTTCTGGTTATTACTCAATCCGCTGCTGTGACTTGCTCACGTAGGAGTGTATGAGTAAATCAGAAATCCATAGATTTTTTAAAAAAGGAGCGTTATTAGCCTGTAAGAGCTAACAGCAAGCCAGGCGGCCAGATAGCAGCGTGGACAGGTTAGATATTTTTTTTCTGCTTTTTGTGTGTTGCGTTATGTTGTGTTGTGCACTGGTTGGTGAAGGTCGATGCACGTCTCATTATTTAAGGAAAAAAAAGTTGTGGTTGTGAAGAGGCGGCCTCGGTGGTGCCTCGTGTTTTGTTGCCACTTCTGGCTCGCTGGCAGCAGTTAAAAGGTTTTCGGTTGAAACAAAGCCGGCTGCGAATTCTGCTCTTTCGCCATTTGTCAGGAAAAGCGAGTTCTAAAACGGGTAAAGCCTGTGGTCAGGCGTTAGGTGATGGAGGTCGCCGATATGGATTCCTGTTGATATATATGGCTCATGTTGGGTACTTATTATTTTTTCTATGCAAGGTCATACAGGTGTTTGTTGAGACACACAACTAAAGACCTTGACAACCAAATATCTGGACACTTTTTCATCCTCTGTTTTGGTTTCAGATCCGTTAACAGTAATGTTATGTATAGTTATAGGTGCATGACAACACATAGCGCTTTATATAACTATTTTCATTAACTCAGCAAAAATAAACAGAATATTCGGCCACCTCATGTCTGAACTGCCAGTTACACAAAATGTTTAGAACTGGTATTATATAAAAGCAGTCACGCTGTTCTTATATGCGAAATAAACAGCAAGATGTGACCATGAACACAATATTGGTTCATATTGTATTGAATTGAACTCTTGAATCTGATTGGTCAGAAAATATTGATAAATTTTCTGTTCTGCTCTGACAGAAGTGAAGGCTGTAACTCCTATCACTGGTGTCTAATGTGCTCGTTCTAATGCTGCATCTGTGGTGATCATTTGCGAGTTGTAATGATGTCATTTCCCATCTTGGGAGGTTTGATGTGAGAAATGGATAGAAATAAAAACTTGAACGCTTTTGTGAAAGTATGTATTTTGTTTGCTCTGTCAGATCATGTAATGCTCATATAAAGCTACTTTAGGCCGGAGTGATTACTGTGGCAACTCCAAATAACCATATTGTTAGTGATTATCTTGTCTTTATGACTGATATAATCAGTGTATAACCAGACATAACCAGTACTGTGTCTATTTTATTCTATTATTGTTTTATATACTGTGTCTAAACAACTAATGCTGTAAACCTGGTTAAAAGCGCTGCCGTGTCGATGTGACATCACTCTGTAAACTCAGGAGAAATTGCTTGATGAGATTTCCAGTGCTTTTTATTGGTTACAGGCGATAAACTACCAATTTCTCTATGAACAATTCATGCGTTCGTTATCATTCAGAGAAGTCGTCTCCACTTTTCAGCGCTTTGTTACAGTAAAGCCGATCAGTACAGCTGATGTGCAGTTTATCCGAACGACGCTGCAGTTTCCCTCTTATTTACTTCGAGAAAATAAAGGAGATGCTTTACTTCTAGATTGATCTAGAAAAACGCCTAGTTATTATTGGAACATTGTACTCTAAAAGTAATTAAAAACTTCCGAATGTGCCATCATCAGAAAATTAGTAACTTCTGAAAACGCTAAACGTCTCCCGCCAGTTCATCGTTGATTATTTTCCTACGACAGCACTTCCTGTTGCTATTTGTGTTTCTTGTTCCATGTCAGATTTGTTTAAGACGGTTGAGTGGATCTAGTGCCAGCTATATTGAGTGGTAAATCAGACCGAGGCTGTCGAAAGTGTTAAAGGGTTATTTCAAACGCTCAAAAATGTACTAATATTTCATTACTTCAGAACACCAAGGTGTAAAGTGTTCATGAGTGCTATCTAGCAGCAAGCCGAAGATGCGGTGTGTGTCGCGCTCGCGCCCAGGGCCTCTTCCTCTCCCTCTGTGGTTTGCGTGGGTGTTGGGAAGCCTTGTGTTTTGTAAGCATGAATGTTTTGAATGAACGCCTTGATCAAGCCGTTTGTTTGTTTTTTTTGGTGTGTCAGAAGCAGGGTCGCTTTCAGAGCTCTGTGTCAGTTTGTTTATCTCCTGAATGCACACTGTGAGCTACTGTGTACAGCCGCTAAACGATGTGATAAGCTATTGCCGCTAACAGAGTCACGCTTTTTTTATTGATCTCTTTCAACGTGTCAGAACGTGACATGCCCACAATCCACCAGCTTGCTCATGAGCTCCCTCTGGGAATACGCCCATGTTTTTTCTTTTTATTTCCCCACTACCTAAATGTAGGTGGGGATATTTCTACTATCCTGAGTCACAGGAGCCTGCATGCGGCAATTTACACTTTGCTGTTGCTGAACAGCAGGGACAGAGTTGTGGTTAAAGGGTGTGTGTGTGTGTGTGTGTGTGTTTTATCACATTTAACATTAGTTTCTTTGCTAAGGTTAGGCAATATTACAAAAAGCATTGGGACCAATATCTGTGGGATTTTTTATTTATTTTTATTCAGACACACTACTGAGCAGGCAGCATTTGTGCTCACGAAGAACATCTGTCCAATTCAGAAGTCACTTTCAAGTCCTTCATGGAACTCTTTTAAGAGATAAACGGGATTTTACTGAAGCCAGTGATTCAGGACTAATGAAGTAAAAATGGTTGTAAATATAACAGTTTAGGGATAAAACATGACCAAGGGTGCAATTGATTGTTTAGTTCCTTTTATATCGAAGGAACTGGTTTTGTGCCTTTGTGTAAAAAATGAATGACCGTCTGCTCCACTGAGATCCTCATACGCAATATCTAAAGTGGTTGAAAGCGTGTCTGAATTATTTCGATAGGACAACCGTAACCAACAGATGAAGGGATTTTATTTATTTTTCTGAACTGATCCAAACAGGGTCAGGGTCACAGCAAGGTCAGCAATCTTGTGATTTTCTTCAAGAGGATCTTCCTTGTTTGTATGTATTAGTGGTATTTTAGACAGACTGGTAAACAAGAAAAGAAGGTGTCCCTGTTTGTTGATGGCATTGATGTCAAGTTTCGTGTGATTTTATTTACTGCAGAATTACACTTTTTTTTTTTTTTTATCCATGTAGAGGTACATTCAGCGTAATGAAATGTCTGTGGGACAAATCACTTTTTGTTCTCGCTTACACTATAGCTGTTCTAATTAGTCGTTCCTTCACCAACCTCTCGAATTTCCTTGAAGTTAATGAGGGATTAATGCAGCCTGTCAGAAACTGCAAGTCCTCAGTCTTGAAGACTTTCCTGCGAGGGAAAATGTAAAAGAACACCTAAAGAACTGCCAAAAACTGTCGTCTCAACAATGTAATTATCGTAGACTGCTGCACGAGTCCTTATGAAGTAGTCATTACTATTGTTACAATAATGTATGCGAACAAGCCAGAACTGCACTATATAAACAAATGTTTGGGTCATCTGACTTTTCCAGCCATTAGCGATCCTTTCCAAAGGAAAAGTTACCACAGAGTTGGAGGCACACAATTGTATAGGAGGTCTTTGCATGCAGTGGCATTACAATTTCCTTTCACACAAAGTAGGAGAACCAAACCTGTTTCAACATGAGACTACACCTCTATACAAAGCCAGCTCCATGAAGATATGGTTTATATGGGTTGGAGTAGAAGACTGGAACACTGACTGTACCTCAGGCCTCCTCACTCCTACATCACTACCTCATGTTACTAAAACCCATGTGGTTAAATGAGCACAAAGCTCCAAAAGTAGAATCCAAAATCTACATCTGCCAAGAAGAGTGAAGATTATTATGACAGCATATGAGGACTAAAAGTAAAATGGATGTTTAAAAGAATCTTGTGTCAGGTATTAGTCAGGTATCCACAAATTATTTTCCATATTTATTGTTACAAATGATTTCTTTTTATATTGGTGCCTAGCTGCCACTCTTGGGCCCTTGAGCAAGGCCCTTAACCCTCTGTGCTCCAGGGGCTCCGAATCATGACCGAGCCTGCCCTCTGACCCCAGCTTCTGAGCAAGCTGGGATATTCGAAGAACGAATTTCACCATGCTGTAATGTATATTTGACCAAAAGAGCAGGTTTCCCATGTTGTTGGGTTTTTTCCCCCCAGAAGAAGGAATGTGATTATACAGTCATAGTTTGTGTGTGGGTTTTTTTTTTTGTTTTTTTGTTTTTATTAATTTTTTTAATCTGAGGTGAAAACTAGGAAGTGGTTCTGCATAAAGACATGTTATTTGCTGTAATCAATAATGTGATACTGCACACTGAAGGCTGGGTTGAAAGGTTCAAAAATTACTGTGATTAATTCTTTGAAGTCTTCGGAAAAATTCTGATTGCAATCTGCTGATTGACTTGAACAATCACGTGCGAACTAATAAACAAAGAAAGCGACATGGGCATGAGAGAGAACGCAAGATGCTTGTGTTTCCGCTCATACACAAAAAAGAAAGAGCTTCACGGTGTGGGCTCAGAACTCTCTTACGTCAATGTGTTCAAATTTATTTTTGATTGTATCTGTTACCTTCAGAGCGGCGTGTGTAATTGTATATAAGAAAGTTCATCCTTGTTTCTCTTTGTGCTTTATTTCAGAGCCTAGAGATAATTAGTTACATTTTCTTATGGGGTTTTTTTCTGTTAATATCTTGACTATGCAGATACGGAGCTGGAAGCAGTTTAGTATAACGCTGTGTTTTTTCCTAAATGGTTTCATAGCTTCTTATTGAGACTTAATATCAACAGGAGATTGAGATGTTGATGAGATTTGTTGTTGGTGTAATTTAACAGCAAATGATTCGAACGATATTTAGTTTATTTCACACAGAGTTTATATAAGCTGATGTTTAACCTTTTAAAATATATATATATATATATATATATATATATATATATATATATATATATATATATATATATATATATATATATATATATTTATTTTTTTTTAAATAATAGGTGTTAGTTATGTTTTCTTCTTCCTCTCATGACCTTCAGTAAATTTAGTTGATGCAACTTCCTGTTTCAACACATGACCTGTTTCAACACATGAACAGATATTTCATAGGGAAATTAAACTAAAATGTACAGTTTTTATGTGGTGTAATTGATATTCTATGGAAAAAGATGTTTGCAGTACAAGCAATTAATATTGAAATTTTTTTTTAAGATAAAGTGTATGTATGGGCTTCGTCACATGAGCGCTATAGGTGCGTTATAGTATGTAAGTTTGAATGTTTTATAAGGTTGTTCATCTGAAACACGCATCCTAAACGATACTTTATGTTGAGAAACGTGTTTTATTGCTCCGTACTACATAAATTGTAATTATATCAACAGGGCAGCAAATGTCACCTCAGGAATCACTTTTCTAATCTAATAGTGTATCGTAAGTCGTTATATCACAGGAAGTCTCTGCTGTGTAGGTTGGAGTGATCACTGGAATCTGGGACACTTTTTCTTTTAATGATCCAGTGCCTTTTTTTTCTTTTCCTTTTTTTCTTTTCTTTTTGCGATAATGCTTTTTCAAAGTGTGTCAGCATTTCTCAGTAGCAACCCGAACCTGTGTGTGTGTGTGTGTGTGTGTGTAACATTACCTGGCAAAGTAGGAGTGTTTTTTCTGGAGGCAACTACAGTGAGACATGGCTTATAAAACACCACCCAGGAAGTATAATTGAAATAAAACTAATTTGATGTTAAAAGGGGGGATGTGGCTGCAGACCTCGAGGCCTCGTCTGAGCTAATTCTTTAGTCTTTTTACAAAAATAGAATTTTCAGTGCTGAGTATCATTGAGCATTGAAGCACAATTACCCAAGCTTTTTCCACGACTGTATTTCAATAAGCACAGTATGTTTGAACCTTAGCAGGGCACAAAGAAAGCGAATCGGATGCAATTTAGGATTCGGCTCAAGCTGAAGATGGCAGAATGCACATAAATTATGAGTATGAAATATAAAATTGGTTAGAATTGACTGCATTGACATGAGTAAATAATAAAAAATGAATCATTATAACTACTTTGTCCCTTGGGTGAGGGAAGACTTTTTGGTAGACTGTCACTAATTGGGATGAAGCCTCCATTTTCTTTTTTTCAGGATAAACATGTTTTGAAATTGAATACACTAAATACATAACCCAGAAGCACTGTTGAACATTTTGTTTAGATTTGTTTAGATTGTGTGCTGCTAATGAAGAACTTCTCGTGTTCAAGTTCATGTTTGATGTACTGTAGTGTAACAGTCTTAACTAATGAGCTTGAGGGCAGTCAATATGAACACAATTCTGTCAGTGTGATCAATTAAAATGAGGACAAGGTGCTTTAAAAAATGGAAAGGAAGAGAGCACCCACAGTGCTCAGTGCTCACAGAACTGAAGTGCTCTCAGTCACAGCACTTTCTCTGCATGCTCACTTCACCATGCTTCATTCACAAGTAGCTTTTTTTCATTTTCACAAGCACATGTACAAGTAAATAAGCGTAGTATTTGATACATTTCTGATACCAGTATTGCTATCATGGCATCCTCACAGCTAATATGGGCTAATTTCTCCCAGAGTTGTTACTGAAGATGAAGCTGTGGTGACTGAGTGTAAATAAATAGACTATTATGAGCTTGAACTGTATGTTCTGGTTTCCTGTAAATGTTTACGAAGCGCAGTGCTTATGTGTGGTACTGTTTGTTAGTGGAAATAGCTGACATGTTCTAATTATGATGTTCACTGTTAACTATTTGCGGTCAAGGTGCGTTTGAGGGATAATGACTGTAGTGAAGTGTAGAAAAGCGAGAGCCCGAACCCATCCCGTTCACACCACTGTGAGTAAACAAAAAGCCATTGTTTTCAGTGAGTGCGTTAGCGCCTTGTGCTATGCTGATATAATCACCACCAGGGCGAGTAATCACTTGTAGGTCCACTTGCATTTCTTGCTGTTTTGCCCTTTGTGCTCTCAGCTCAGCAGTATGATGCCTGAAGACTGCTACCAATTTGTCAGAGTTTCTCGACTGTGAAGCTCCGGGGGTGCAGTCTGTGAAATCTGAGTGCTGTGAGGAAATCTTAGATGATGAAAGTTTACTCCCTCTTTCCAATGCTTTCTTTTCCCCTTTACTAGTGTTTTTAATTTGCCATTTTATTGCTGTGATCTATAGATTCCTGGATCATCATGTGTTTTATTATCTACTAAATAATACACTTAGTAACTGTTAAAATAGCCAGAAACAAAATGAGTGTCTGTGACATTAAGTCTTTTCTAAAGGTAATGTAATCATGTTTGATTTGTATAGTTTGATTTTATTTTTTTTCTTCACAAAACAGCTGTAGATAAATCTGGATATAGATTTGGTTCTTATCTACTGTACACAGCGTATTATATACTATATGTATATTGCAATCATAGAACCAGCAACAAGGATTGCACAGCAAACTTCAAGCTATTTATTTATTTATTTATTTATTTATTAAAAACCTGCTGACTACAAACTAAGCAAGTGTTAGAAAAATATCAACATGTCACAGATTTGAGAACACAGAGGCACACGGTCCTGAGACTCACCCCATGGCACGATTGCTCAGTTTTGGCCTGAATAAATTGTTTATCCACATGTTGTTATATGCACTCGTGTAGTGATTGAGTCATTATCTCAGGCTTAAACATGCTGAAGTGGTCAGGCAGAACGACTCGTTTCTTTATCTCGATTACAGGTCGACCGATATGGGTTTTTCTTTGGCCGATGCCAATATTTAGAAATGTTGCAGTTTTTTCCCCCCTTCATCTCGTAAAATCTAATAATTAATAACACGTGATACAGAAAATGTATTAAATGAAACATTTATTAAACAACACAAGACTCTACAGTCAGTGCATTTGTTGTTGGCATGGTCCCCATGCCAACTTTGTTCTAAACTACAGCTGGTTGAAGGCTCATTAACAATACAGGTCCACAAAGTTACCTTCATTCTCTCTCCAAATATTTTTCTCAAATCAAATCATATTTTATTTGTCACATACACATGCATACAGAGTACGACATGCAGTGAAATTCTTTATAAAATACATAAGGCTTGATTAAGAACGAATGAGTAGGATTTAAAGTGCGGTACACAACAAGCCGACGGTCGGGGAATGTCGGAGGAGTTGAGTGTCAGTCGGCTTTGGGGTTTTTTTTCGCACCGTTGGCTCTGGTCGGACCATGTCAGCTGTTTTTTGCAATTTAGCAAAAATGATTGAAAAATTTAGAAGGATAATCCGGACAATATTCAAAAGTAATTGCAAATCCTGCATTACCGTTTGCGTTTTAGCAAACGCACAGTGGCTGCCGAATTTCTAATGGAAACCATTTCCAAGTAGATTTGCAACTGTATTTCCCGTGTCTTACGAGTTATTATATTTATTAGTTATTATATTTAAATGCCAATATTAATTTTCCACGTTTGCGTTTTCACTTTCTTTGCGTTACTTATGCAGCCTGCCAAAACACAAATGGATTCGCAATCCCTTTCGCCTTTCCAAAGCCTTGCATGGTGTGCATTTTGTATTTCCGATGCCTTGCACTGAAAGATGTAAATCAAGTTTCAGGGACGATGTTATTGTGCGTGTTTGTATTGGGAAGTGACGTCACTCCCAGTCGTAATCTGTATAAGCATGTATAATGTATAAGCAATTGACCCTTTGCAAAAAGCTTGATTGACAGGTGTTCTTGTCATGGTGGCATGGCTTGTCGGGCATAGCAACAGTAACTAAGGAGGGCAGGTTTGCGAAGGGTCAATTGCTTATACGTTAATGAAACCGTATTAACCTTATTTCTTGTAGATTATGAATTTTCATCAACTTGCTGCACGAGCATCATAACAAACAAAAATAAACCAAAACATTTAGCAGAATCATCTATTGCTGGCATTTCCCCTGTTGGCCGTCGACGGAGAGTGACATTACTTGCCAATACCAACACGCTCAAAAATATAGTCTCACCCCTGAAACTTGATTGGCAGCTTTCCATGCAAGGCGTCATAAATTTAAATGGTGCAAGGCTTTGGAAATTCAAATGCAAAAGAAATTGCGATTCCCTTTGAGTTTTGGCAGGCGACGCACGTGACGCAGAGAAAGAGAAAACGCAAATGTGGTAATAATTATTGCTATTTACATATGACATGGTCATAACTCTTAAGAAACGTAAAATACAGTTGCAAATGGACTTTGCGTTTCCATTGAAATTTGTCGCTAATGCATAATGTTTGGATTATGTCACATTTTATGTGCGGAAAACGCAATTGCTGATACAATTTGCAATTTCTTTTAAATACTGTTTGTAATATCCTTCCATAGAAAAAAGCTACACGAATCTGTTAGTAAGCAGGCAGGTGTAAACGCTGCCTGCTTTATATATATTTACAGTTGGTTTCCCGGTTCGTATGGCGAATACAGACTACTGCCACCTGCTGGTATGAGAGAGTTGTGTTTTCTCACGCAAGCACAAAATGTACACCTACGGGGCCGTGCGTCAGATGCGCCTGCCTAATAATCGGCCTAATTTGCAGCACGATCCCCTGATACCGATTTCATTTAGAAATGTCAGAAATCATCCCGATGAATCCCCCGGTCAATCAATCGATCGACCTTTAACTTTAGAAACTAAACCGTAATGACATATCTGTGGTTCTTCACCAAACGGATGCCACACGTTCAAGGCACACAATTGTATAGGATGTATTTGGATGTTTGTAGAATTAAATTCTTCCTCCACCTGAACTAGGAGACCCAAACTCCTTTTTCCAGCATGACAATGCCCCTCTGCATAAAGTGAGCTCTATGAAGACATGCTTTAAATGGTTTGGAGTGGAAGATCTTATCTTTTATAGACCACTCAGCTCAACCCTATTGAACACCTTTGGGATGAATTGGAACGCTGACTGCACCCCAGGCCTCCTCACTCTACATCCATACCTGATTTACTAGTCAAGTCAAGTGAAGTTTATTTGTATAGCGCTTTTCACAACAGACATTGTCTCAAAGCAGCTTAACAGAAATCAACAGTCAAGGTGAATGGTGTGCATTTATCCCTGATGAGCAGCTGTGGCGACTGTGGCAAGGAAAAACTCCCTTAGATGTTATGAGAAAGAAACCTTAAGAGGAACCAGACTCAAAAGGGGAACCCACCCTCATTTGGGTGACATCAGGAGTTTGATCATAAATCTTTCAACAATACAGAACACTGGAGAGTGAGAACTAACATGAGTACTGGAGTATAAGATTATAAGTAAATGTTCTTTCTACAGTCTTTGGTATAAAAGTAGGAGCTACTGAGCTCAACATTTGTGATCATCACAGATCCAGCATCAGCTTCTCCATGCCAGAGCCTTTAACTAATGCTAATTACTAATGCTCCTGCGTCTGGCTCTTCACATCCACAATCCAAAATTTAGTGGAAAATCTCCCAATAAAGTAACAACAAATGGGGATTAAATGGGAAAGTTGAAAAAAAAGTTGAAATTCGTTTATTTGATATCAAGTAATTCATTTTTTTTTATCATCATACAATAGTTATATCCCCACAGTAAAAGTGCAAGTTTCAAAATGGTAATTTCTTGTTAATGTGCAACTGATAAATTGGCAGAGTTTGAACCTGAACCAGTGGCCATCTTATTGACTATTAAGATTCCCCTGCTGTTTCAATGTTCTTGATGCTCAGATAATTATGAGGGATTGAACTGTTCAGCACAGAAAATGTTTGGCCAAAAATGGAAAAAAAAAAAACAACCACCACCCAATATTACCCTTTGTTTTTGACCAAAAACTTATATTACACAATAGTACGAACAGATTGTGATGATTTGAATAGTGTTTTAGAAACACAGGTTTAAAAAAAGAACATTGTTGCCTTTGTGTTTTTGCCCTCCTGCTGCGCTCTCACCCAGTCTGTGTAACCTGCTTCATTTTCACCGAGAGTCTTCATGTATACTAAACTGTACCTTGCGTACGCTTGTGGTTTGTGCTGCGTCCCATTAACATTTGATGCTACTCACTTTGAAACTAACCATCAGTGAAAACGAATGCCTGAAGGGGTTTTGCTGGGCTTGTGTGTTTTGCGATGCTTTGCTACATTATAATTGCAAACGCTTTGCATTATGGTTTTTGAACGACATTATTTAATGCATTATTTATCGTGGCGCGAATCCCAGCTTTTACACAAGAACAAAGTAATTCAATAAATAATAAAGTATGTACGCCTGAATCATCATCGGTGGTGGTTATACAATCAGTGAGTAAAATAGTCAGTAGGGATGCACAGAATATTCGGCCACCGGAAATTTTCGGACGAAAATGGCCCAAAAGTGCATTTTCGGTTTTCGGCCAAAAGACTTTGATCACCGAAAAAACACGGCCGAAACAGTGTGTTGTGATGACGCAAACAGAAACCGCGTCCTGCACGTGCTTTTCTAAAACAACATGTCTGCGGTGTTGGACGTATTTCAGTATATCTGAGAAAGATCCACGGATAGCGATTTGAAAAACATGTAATGCCGAAATTTCAAGATGGGGTGCGTCTGAAAAGACTTTCTCCACGTCGGGTTTAATTTATCAGCTGAAATCCAAACATCCCGATCGCTATGTTGAATATCAGAGGAATGCGGCACAGAAAAGCAAAACCCCTCTGAGCATGCGCACTCCGTCTGTGGTGGACATTTTTGAAAAGGCAGGAAGTTTCCCAGTGATAGTGTTTATTGTATCTTTAAGCAGTTGCACTTGTTCTGAATGCACTTTGGTTTTATGAAAGAACATATTTAATTTTAGAACCTTTCAGCAGGCCAGAGGGCCTGTACATTATTATTTAATGTACACATGAGTGCATTTAAGTTAAACATTTAAGTTAGAATTTTAATTTATTTTATCCTGTGCATTGTTGCAATGTGCTATAAATAAATATTTTCATATTTGTAATTGATTTATTCTTTAAAACTTTAATATTAATTTATGCAATTTAAATGCCTTGATTTTAGTAAGTTTAGTACACGGTCATGGCCATAAATGCAATGGTGGTAATAATTGGCATAATTTCTTTCTGTGTTTCGGTTTTCGGTTTCGGCCAAGAATTTTCATTTCGGTGCATCCCTAATAGTCAGTTTATCATATTTTTAGGATTTGTTTTCAATTTACATTATTTTTGTATATTTTTTTAGTCTTCGATTGACCCGTACTGTTGGTGCATGTTAAAAGTTTATATAAAATAATAACATGCACCAACAGCACAAAAAATATATGTATATATACGTGTATATATATGTATATATATTTTCTCTCTGTATCTATCTATATCTATATCTATCTATATCTATCTATATATATATATATATATATATAAAAATCATTCTGACACAGTGAGATGTTTGTTTGGTTCTGCTGTGTTTGACCCATGTAAGAGTGTTTATCTAAAAAACATTAGCTGCTCTTTTGGGGTCGTCAACACGTTACACGTGAACCCTCGGTGTGTCAAAAGTCAAACCGGTTTGTCTCTGTCAGGCCAGCTGAACCCAGAGAACGCATTCATGGTTAGAAGTGCGTGTGTGCGCGTGCCAGTGTCCGCTTGTCCAACAGCGCTGCTGGACAACACTAACTCCTTTGTGAGATTCAGTTTGTGAGAGTCTGTTTGCAAGGCGCTAAGCGCTGGTTAAGAGAGCGTGGCCATGCTTACCCCCTGCGCCGATCGTCATAACCTCTGGAACACGAGACCGGGTTCATGCGAGGTCAACCACAGTGTGTTCCTTCAGAAAGTGCACATGCATGCCTGCTATTTCTGTCAACATGATATGCTTGTGCGCTTCCCTGTCAGTGTGTTTAGGGTTTTAGCCTCAACGAGAGCCTGTTTGCGCAAGTATCTGAACTCTTCGGTACTTAGAGATCCAATTAAGACTGGACTGAAGTTGTGTGTTGCATATGAGAGATTTGATTTGAGTGGATATAATGTTGATTCATCATTTGTTTCTGATATTTCTTTCCAGGTTGGTCGGAAGTTTCTGTGAAGTAGATGTAGCTAAATGTGAAAAGGTACAGCGGTCTGTCGGAACTCGCGGGGGTTTCGCCCGAAGACGCTTTTTTCCCGTAAAGCCGGAAATTTTTGACGCACCCCCGCAGCCTCTATGGTATCTTAGTGAATTAATCTAGATATTATCCCACTTTAATACAATAATGTTTTAAAAATTATATGTGTTAAAACATGGTTTAAAATGCTATTCCTAACGTTCCTGAACATTCGGTCACCGCTGCGGATTCCCGCAAATTTTAAGATAATCCGCAACTTGCTGTTAGTTAGGTTCCAAACGAGAACCTGCAAATTTTCTGAACCGCGAATTATCGGGGGTAGAATGTATATATAAATGTGTGAGATGTGGGTAAATGTGTAAATGTCCACAGAAAGATAGAGTTGCCATGAGATTTTAAAACTTGGGATGAAACCACACAATGAATATATTACGTGTTCCAAACAGATACAATTGTGTATGCTATTATGTTATAATTTTATTTTTAAAGCGCTTGTTTTTTGGGTTTATGGTCAGTGAACTGTGCTACTTGCCGGACTGTTTAATGCTTGAACTTTATGCTGAGCTCCCAAACAAAGGCACACTACAAATAAGCTTTGAGTTAAAGGGCTGCTTTTTTTTTTTCTAGTATTCAAATTTCAGCAAATGAAACACAAAATCACACAGATCTATAACAAAGTGTTAACTCGCTTTGTATTTCATTATGATTACATTCAAACATTTCTCTGATTTTATGGAACGTAACAAACCTCAATTCCAAATTAGATTTCTGACACGAGTAGTCAGTTTCAAAAGAAAAAGCTCACATCATATATTCGAGTGGTGAATAATTACATTTTGTTAATAAGGATCATAAACTATAGGCAAGACAAATGATATGGGCTACGAAAAGTGCAATTAAAAGCAAATTATTGGGGAAATTATTTTCTTATCTTACCATTGTGGGTATATATATATATATATATATATATATATATATATATATATATATATATATATATATATATATAAGTGGCACCAACATTTTTCTACTCAAAATCAAAAACAGCTGAGAAGAGCTTTTACTACAGAATCCTTGAATAAAGTGGATAATCATATTTCTATGCCCGACTGAAACATTCACGAATGACCCTTGTCCCCTGTTTTACATTTCACATTTGAATAGTTAACTGATTTGGAAAAGATTTTAATGGTTATCTTGCTCCTCAGTCTGGCCAGAAATCTCCACATGACATCTGCTTGAGACTGATTAGAAACTTGATGGATGTAACTGAAGTTGATGAACTAGAAAAGCTCAGGAGAGGAATAAAGTAAAATTTTTGTTTTATTATTATATATTTTTTTTTATATAATAAATTATAATTTTTTTTTTTTTTTAGCAGCCCTGCATGGTTAAATCTGGCTCAGACTCTGATAGCGGCACGGTGTTGAGTTGGAGTAGATCTGTCAGCGTAGCTGAGGAATGAGCATGTCGATGGAGAGGATTTAAGATTATATAGCATTATGATCTTACAAAAGGCTGATTTATAGTGTCCTCCACACACACACATGCCATTAAATTCAGCAAGATTCTCATTGTTATGCAATGCTTTGTAAGGACAATTGCATATGTCTGTTTAAGAGTTGACAAATGTGTCTCCATGACTGATATCCCTGACCATGTTTGGGAAAACTGGGTCATATACTAATTGTTCTTGTGAATAAGTACATGCCTCAGTGATTATGTGGACAGACAGAACAGGAGCTGGTCAGGACTTCTACACTCTACACTGTGGTATTCACTTAAAATATCGTATTGTATCTGCATTCATCCATAAAACCACAGGGAACATTTGCAAGCCACTTTACCACCACATTATAAGCTTTTTGTTTGATATTGTGTATTCCTCTGGGTGATTAGGCAGCTCTCTTTAGTGCTCATATCCTCACTGTAGTTAAAGCCTATGGACCTATTTTGGGTTAATTGAGGCTGAACAGGGATGAAGTTAATTCTGTAACTTCTTGTATATACAGGGTATACCATGAATTAACTCAATGTATGCAAAGCAGAAGAGTTTCCATTCAAATACTTCAGATGTGCACAAATGCACTGTTAAACAGTTGCAAAATGAGTGAACTCGAGAGCTGAATATCCGTGTTAAGAAAATTTTATTTTCGAGGTGGCACTGAACCAAACCACAAAAAACGGCTTTTTTATGTTTCATGATGACTGTAGTTGCTTATGTGAATGACTGCCACATTATTTTTGCAGAAAAATAGACCTGCCAGTCACATGCATATTTTTGAGAAATTTAGAACTGCTGCTTCTGGTGCCGTTGGAAAGGATTAAATATCTCGATTGTTTGACCAAATTTAAATTTAGTATATGAATAATAAAGTTAGATTCATTTTTGACAGTTAAATATCACTCATTTAAAAGAAAATAAATAAATAAATAAATAAATATATACATTTATAGTGTTATTTCTACACTATATGGGCAAAAGTATTGTGACACCTGACTTGTGGTTCTTCACCATAACACCCCAGGTCTTCTGACTTTCCATCAGTATATAATTAACACTCTTGTGGCTCAATAAGCACAACTACACAAATTCTGTACAAACACATGCTAAAATCTAGTGAAACATCTTCCCAGAAGAGTGGGAGCAGCAATCGGGATGTTCAGAAAGCATGTACAAATCTTATGGCCAGGTGTCTATGAACGTTTGTCCATTTAGTCTATCAAAAATAGCGCATTTTTGGATGTTTTTTTTTTGTGTGAATTTCAGATCAATTGTACAGTTATTAAAGGTGTTCTCAAAGCCTTGCACTGCTGCGATCTGAACAGCTAAAAGAGGAAACTCTTTTCTCATCTGACTCTATAGCTCTCCATTACTTCAGGAGTAAATTGTGCCGCAGTAGTCTAACAACTCCTCTGGTCTATCCTTTTTTTTGTAACAGTTGTTAGAGGAGAAAGTCCTCCGGATGTACCGCATCCGTTTAGTAACACGTCCTTGGTCACATTGCGCTCATCATCTATGTAACCTAAGGGAAGTCATTTCACAGGCCAGTAAGCAGATGGAAACACTAATGGTGACTGGTTTCTTTTCTCTGCCTCGACTCTCAGATGAGCTGCTGAAAGCTAAACAGCAAGTTCTGTGTCTCTGTGTGTCTGTGTGTGTGTGTGTGTGTGTGTGTGTGTGTGTGTGTGTGTGTGTGTGTGTGTGTGTGAGTCTGTGTGGGGTGGGGGGGGTTGTATCTTGTGTATTTTCAGCAATGCCACAATGTGTGTGTTGTCACATGGCCCAGTGGCTGCCAAATCCTTTGGGAAAAAAACCATGGAGTTCTTCTCTTTATACCTGCATTTACTGACATTTCGATTTCTATTATTGTCTGTTGTGCGTATGACCTCGGAAAATATGCCTAAAGGTATCATGGTCTTATTTGTCTTATTGATTTTAGTTGTGGATAAAAAAAAATTTTGTGCAGAAATGATCACTAGAATGAGCAAAGATTTCTTCCCTAGTATTTTTTTCAGAATTTAACACAACAGGATGCTGTTATAGGAAAATAATTATTCAATAACGACTCATTCTAGAGTGTTATGTTCTACTTCAGGCATAGCAGTTGGCAAACATTGACCATTTCTTATTAATTAAGGAATAACATCTGCTTTCTTTTTTGTTGTTGTTACATTTAATGTTGTTCCTACTGTCACTTGTATTATAATTGTTATAAACAATTCCAACATCATCCTCTTTTTTTATTTATTTTTATTTTATTTTTATTTCTTTTTCCGTCTTAAAGTTAGGCTACGTTTCCACTCATCTGGATAAATTAGAAAAAGGAGCTTTCGTCTGAAAATGCGCTGCGGTCACGTTTTCGTTTTTAGTCGTTCCCAAAAGTTGCTCATCCACACAGAAACATCTGAAAACGCAAGGACAGAAAATGCGTCATCGTTTTCAAAATCCTCAGTTTTCACAGGCCACATCGCACTGCAGAATTGGCTTTTTAAAAATTGTCTCCTTTAGAGAGCTTTTCAAAAAACTGTTTAAAAAAACGAACTCGGTGTCGATTGAAGGCCAAAACGGAGTGTGGAATAGGGATGTGTGGTATACTTGTATCTTTTATATTTCAAACGGTACAATAGCAAAGATTTTGTTCTTTTTTTTCGGCTTCTCCCATTAGGGGACGCCACAGCGGATCATCCATCTCCATACCCCCCTGTCCTCTACATCTGCCTCTTTTACACCAACTACCTGCATGTCTTCCCTCACCACATCCATAAACCTCCTCCTTGGCCTTCCTATTTTCCTCCTACATGGTGGCTCCATCCTCAGCATTCTCCTACCAATATAACTCATGTCCCTCCTCTGCACATGTCCAAACCATCTCAATCTCGCCTCCCTCACCTTGTCACCAAAACATCCTACATGCGCTGTCCCTCTAATAAACTCGTTTCTAATCCTGTCCATTTTCGTCACTCCCAATGAAAACCTCTTCAGCTCTGCTACCTCCAGCTCCACCTCCTGTCTTTTATTCAATGCCACAATCATTAAATCCACAAACGCACAAAGCAACTCCTTCTGTCCTTCTCTATACTTCTTCATCAACATTCTCAAAACAAATAATGTGTCTGTGGTGCTCTTCCTCGACATGAAACCATACTGCTGCACACAGATGGTCACCTCTTCTCTCAGCCTGGCTTCCACTACTCTTTCCCATAACTTCATGGTGTGACTGATCAACTTTATTACCCTGTAGTTGCTGCAGGTCTGCACATCTCCCTTATGCTTAAATATCGGTACCAGCACACTCCTTCTCCATTCCTCCGGCATCTTCTCACCTTCCAAAATCCTGTTAAAAAAATCTGGTTAAAAACTCCACTGCCATCTCACCTAAACATCTTCACGCTTCTACAGGTATGTCATCTGGTCCAACCGACTTTCCACACTTCATCCTCTTAATCGCTGCTTTCACTTCATCCTTACTAATCCTATCTACATCCTGCTTCACATCTCCACACCATCCAACCTTCTCTCTCTCTGATTTTCCTCGTTCATCAGCTGCTCAAAATACTCCCTCCATCTTCTCAACACACTCTCCTCTCTAGTCCACACATTTTCCTCTCCATCCTTTATTGCTCTAACTTGCAGCACATCCTTCCCAGCTCGGTCCCTCTGCCTGGCCAATCGGTACAAATCCTTTTCTCCTTCCTTAGTGTCCAACTTCTCATACAGCTCCTCATATGCCTTTTTCTTGGCTTTCGCCACATCCCTCTTTACCTGCTACCGCATCTCCTTGTACTCCTGTCTACTATTCTGTCGATCCCAATTCTGTTTCACCAACCTCTTTCTTCTTATGCTTTCCTGCACTTTCTCATTCCACCATCATCTCCTACAAAGAACATAGTCCACCTGTGTGCACCTAAGTGTTTACCACTGCCATTTCCATCCTTTTAGCAAAATCTATCACCATCTGCCCTTCCACATTCCTCTCCTTAAGTCCATACCTACCCATCACCTCCTCATCACCTCTGTTCCCTTCACCTACATGCCCATTAAAGTCTGCCCCAATCACCAATTGTTCTTTCCTAGGTACATCATCTACCACTTCATCTAACTCACTCCAGAATCTTTCCTTCTCCTCCATCTCACACCCCACTTGTGGAGCATAAACACTGATGACATTTATCATCACCCCTTCAACTTCCAGCTTAACGTTCATCACCCTATCAGAAACTCTCTTCACCTTCACTACATTCTTACTGCACTTTTCCATCAGAATCACCCCTTCACCATTTCTCTTCCCATCCACACCATAATAGAACAGTTTAAACACCTCCAATGTTCCTGGCCTTACTCCCTTTCCACTTGGTCTCCTGAACACACAACATATCTACCTTTCTCCTCTCCATCATATCAGCTACCTCTCTCCCTTTACCAGTCATAGTACCAACATTTAAAGTATCAACCCGAACCTCCACTCTCCTACACTCCTCCTTTCCCTGCTGTCTCTAAAAAACGTCTTCCTCCTCTCCTTCTCCTCCTTCGGCCAACAGTAGCCCAATTTCCACCGGTACCCTGTTGGCTAACGATACCTGTGGCGGTCGTTGGTAACCCGGGCCTCGACCGATCCGGTATGAAATTTTTATTCATGATCCGCATAATTGATTTGGCACATGTTTTACCCTGGATGCCCTTCCTAATGCAACCCTCCCCATTTACCCAGGCTTGGAACCAGCACTAAGAGTGCACTGGCTTGTGCAACCCTAATGGCTGGGTTTTCAGGGCAGCCGTTGACAGATATATGATGCCCATTGTTCTACACCGTTGGCTTCAGCGTGACGGCTTCAGCCTTTTATTTTAAACTTATTCTGCATGAGGAATCGTAGACGGAACTCTTCGGCAAGAAGGAGAACTCCGATTGGCTATTCAGATTAGCAAATGAGCACGAGTAAAACTACAAAACAGAACATGCTTGTTGTCATTCTTGCTTTTGTCTTTGCAACTCAGCAGACATGATTGAAAATGCTACATGAATCCATTAGTAATGATTGCTGAAGGTGGAAACACTGCTTGCTTTATATATTCACCGTTTGAGCTCTTCCTGTTTCCTAGTTCCGAATACACACTACTGCCACCTGCTGGTATGAGTGTTGTTTTTTCCAGAACAAACGCAGAATGCTGCAACTAACGATTCTTTTGGTAACCGATTAATCAGACGATTATTCTTTTTTTTTTTAATTAAATTAATTAAATTAATTAATTAATTATTTTTTTCAGTTTACTCAGATAAAATTATTTATTTTGTTTATTATAACTATATAAAACTCCAATTCATGGTATTTATGTATAAAGTTGTACCTAAAAATTCAAATGCATTTCGAGTTTAACTTTGAATCTTTAATTTAGATATTTTAAAGTTTATATTGGCTGCTTGTTGAGGAGTACATGGGGGATTTCTCCTTTGAACAAATTCACCAATGCTGACTTGTTTCTTTCTGTTAAAATAATTGCTAGGTATGCAAGATAAAGCAACTTGTGTAAATTAACATTTGCATTGTATTTTGCAGATGGCAAACTGACAACCGTGCTTTAAAAAATCTATATAAAATATATAAAATATAATAGAACATTGTTTTGAAATGTAAAAAAAACAATGCACAGATATTTTTTTTAATTTGTGAAGATATAAGCATCTAGAATATATAATCAATTACATTTTGTATAATAATCAAATTATATTTGCATTCATTAAATATGCAAACATTAAAAACAAGCATTTGATCGTAGTAAAGCCGCAGTAAAATATTGTTTGTAAAACAGAAGTTACTGTTGTAGTAAACAAATGCTATAAAAAGAGAATGGAACGGAAAAACGCAGCAAGGTAACTTAGTAAAAAAAAAAAAAAAAAAATATGCATTGGTGTACCAGAGCATAATCTTTGCTGAAAACCAAAACGGTGACTTAAAATGTGATTGTTTACTGCTGCTGTTATTTGCTGCTTTTAGATTTAGTGTTTGTTCGCACCGTTTAAATTGAATCCATCACTATGTCGCGAGCCGATTGCGCAACCTGGTGCTCGCGAGTCACAAAAGAACAGATCCAGTGCGACTGTGCTGAAGTTACAAACCGTTTACACAATAACACTTCATTAAACTACACCATTTTCACATTAAGAGGATTCTACAGTTTTTGCTTAACGTGCTGATGTTTCACTTTCACCCGTGACACCACTGTGTTTTCTTTTCATGTGCTTGTGCATCACTGTGGTCTTCCATCCCACACATCTCCGCTTTGCATAACTTCTGTTATGTTTTCTTTGCGTTTTATATAAAATGCTCCCATGACTGGGAACGCACACTTTACCTGCTGCACTTGACCCTGTACTGTCCGTTATTTTCCCAAGCACCTGTTTTATCTTGCCGACACACAAACCTTTAAGCTGAGCAGCCCAACTATGACAAATTTCATTATCGATTTTATTAATTAGTTGTTGCAGCCCTACTTTGGTGTTTCAGGCGCACCTGCCTAATAATCCGCACCTAATTTGCAGCACAATTGGCCGATGCTGATTCATTAATTAAAAAATGCCAAAAATCGGCTCGATTAATCGTCCGGCGGATGGATCCGTCGACCTCTAATGATTAATGTTAACAAAAATTGCATTGATGTAAACCTGTCATTTGCATTCCAGCACTACAGTGAACCTTAAAAACGTGACACAGATGAACATGTCTCAAGCACTCGAACACGTGTTGAATGAATGATTACGTAGAAAGTACTTTTTTGTGACAGCATTTTGCAGTTAACAGTGCATAATACAAATAATCAAATCCTTTTATTAGACTCGTTTCCAAACAAAATGATTGAAAACTTCCTGACCAATCAGATTCAAGAATTCAGCAACACTGTGTTATTATAGTTGGTGTATCGTAATGACGTTAAAAATGTCAGAACTGTCATAGTATAGAAAAAAAACAAAGGCTTTTCCTTCTTTTCCTTGGTTCTTGCGCATGTTAAACTAAATGTATATATTCTACACCTTTTATACAATTTATTAGTTCCCCTTGCATTTTATTCCAAAAACCTTCCTTTATGCAGGTGATTGATTTGTTTTATTGTGTTTGTTTCCTCTGTAGGTGTGTGAGCATTGGTTCATGATGCACAGCTAATGCTGGCCTGGCTGCCTTTCTGTCTGCAGTAGATTCATGGCAGCATTAGGGGTAAGCATGCAACACACACAACACAATATACCATGCGTGTATGTATACACACACATTGTGTGAGTGTATTTATTTTTGTTTTTTTATCTACCGGTGCAAAAGAATCACCTCAGGTTAACCTCAGAGTGTCAGTTATAACTAATTTCATGACTGAGATGGAAATTTGTTCTTACCCTGGTTCACTGGCTTCTCGAGAATGTCTAAATAACACTATTTTGTATAAGCAAAGCATGCAGGAGGTGTCATTGAGGTGGAAAAGAAAATGTGAAAATATGGCTCATTAGTAAATCCAATTCCAGGATTCTCTATTTCTTGGCAGAGTGAAAGGAAGAGTCATAGTCACATAGTGGAAGTGTTTTTGTGGTGCGTTAACTGTAGATCTTTTTTTCCTTTTTTTTTTTTTTTTTTTTAAGGAGAAAACTAAATATCAATACAACTTTTACTAATACAAATTTCCCTGGCTGTTTTAAGAACACCTATTTCCCTGCCCATTCACTCAGTTATTAATTCAGCTAATCCTGTAGAGCTACTGATACAAACGATTCAGTTCAAATTGACATCATTCCTCAGAATAGGAAGATAAATGTGATCTCACTGACCTTGACCTTGGCATGGTTGTTTGTGCCAGATGTTACATTTTTGCCTTGTCATTTTATATATATATATATATTTTTTTTTTTCTTCATTAACTGATGCCAGCTACATTCATGCAGCTTATAATGAGTTAGATTAATAAAGTTTATGATTTTCAGACATTAATAGAATAGAAATGATGAGAGATGTTTTTTTTTAATAATTAAAAAAAAACAATTTTATATATATATATATAAAGTATGAAAGTATATTGAAGAAAAATAGAAATCTAAAATTTATTTTATTTATTTTGTGTAGATTGAAATGCAGTAGAAATCACTTCTGTTGTAAACGACAGAGTAGATCATTATGGCACACAGTAAACATGTAAACAGCATTTTATTTTTTTTATTTTTATTTATTTATTTATTTATTTATTTAACGCAGTTTATATTATTATTAACATTTGTGATTAACATTTGAACAGGGTCCTTTTAAAACAATTTTAAATAAAATGGTTATATATATATATATATAATTGTATATTGAAAGTATATTGAAGAAAAATAGAAATCTAAAATTTATTTTATTTATTTTGTGTAGATTGAAATGCAGTAGAAATCACTTCTGTTGTAAACGACAGAGTAGATCATTATGGCACACAGTAAACATGTAAACAGCATTTTATTTATTTATTTATTTTTTAATTTAACGCAGTTTATATTATTATTAACATTTGTGATTAACATTTGAACAGGGTCCTTTTTAAAAACAATTTTAAATAAAATGGTTATATATATATATATATATATATATATATATATATATATATATATATCATATTTTATAACATTTTATCAATATATAATTGCATATATTTATTATATTGATTACATTGATTAATCAATTAAATTGGCACAAAAATAAATGAAAAAATATTTTTAATTAAATAGTTTTCAATTGTTAGATCCCATTTGGTAATACAGATACAGAACAAATGTCTTTATTCCTTCCATCCTTCATTAGCGGTTAACGCTAGCTACTACAGACACTATGGACTAACTCTAGTTTCTATTTTATACCCCTGGCATTGTTTTGTATGTTTCCATGTTTAATAATAATAATAATAATAATAATAATAATAATAATAATAAAAATAAATGGAGACTAAACCACAGACTTGTGGTCCGCCACTTAATACGTTCCTGAGGGAACTCGGATTTTAACTGTGTTCCGCATGTAAGAAGGATTGTGTGCACTACTCCCCTATGAGAGACTGAGAATTGCTCTTTTTTTTTTTTATTTGTAAATAACAAAAACCTGTTTGTTCTTTAGAACCCCGAGATGCTCACAAGGAAGATCAAACTGTGGGACATAAATGCCCACATTACATGTCGCCTTTGTGAGGGGTACCTGATCGATGCCACTACCGTCACTGAATGCTTACACACCTGTGAGTACACACACACACACACACACACACACACACACACACACACACACACACATTTATGTTATCCTTTGCTCATGTTTCCATACAGCACCACATGCATTAGCATGTCACTAACGTTTCAGGGTCAGCTCTGAGAACAACATACTGTGCAAAGTACATATGGTTGGTGTTTGTATAAAATGCTCAGTAAGTGTATGAGTTAAGTGCGCCTATTTAACTGGAGCGTAGTCTGTTCAGGCTCAGTTTAATTAGCACACACATTTCACTCAGTATTTTCGAAGCGATTGTCTGAATCGACAGAGATCGTTTTATAACGGTGATGAACAGTAGAGGGAGCCCTTGTGCCACTCATGAGTGTAACGGTTCCAGGCTCTATTGGACTGACTTTCACTGTGGGAGGAAAAGAACAGAACTGTAATATGTCACGTCTCATTTTCTCCTTTTTTATTTTCAAAGCTCCACAGCGGAATCAGTTGATGCCCCATGTAACGCTGCTTATTGTTCTGTCGTCCTTGATTTCCTTTACATGCAGGATATTAGTATGGATTTCAAATGATCTAACAATATATTGTGTGTGTGTGTGTGTGTGTGTGTGTGTGTGTGTGTGTACAGTCTGCAGGAGCTGCTTAGTGAAATATCTGGAAGAGAACAACACATGCCCCACGTGTAGGATTGTCATTCACCAGAGCCACCCACTGCAGTATATCGGGTGAGTGTGTACTGCAGCAAGCAGATGCAATCAGCATGCGCACACACACACACACACACACACACACACATGCGGACAAAACATGCAGATGACTGACAGAGTACATCCTATCACAGCACAATAAGGGGTCATGTTCTCAGCTGTGTTATGCTCCTAGGTCTTTTCACTTTAGTGATGTGTATAAAAAGCTAAGAGTGGGCGTAGTCCATCTGGCCTCATCTTTGCCCTTTCTCTCTGTCTGACTCTCCATGTCTCCTTGCTTGTACTTTTTAGACATGATGATGAAAACTCCTGCAGCAATATGACTATAAGCACTGCAGTGAGAACACGTTGTGTATTTTTAGAGCCAACATTGCTAAATGTTTGCGTGGGCAGTAAAAGTCATGATTTACGGGTCCTTTAGTGAGAATTCTGACCGAGCAATGATGCTCATTTTGTGGTACAGTTTGATATTTTTATTGCATATGCAGTTTAGTGTTACTGTTGATGCGTTCCTGTGGATCATAATGGTTGTACATTGTTACAGGCACTTGCACAGCTGTTTTTATTGTGCTGTTGGATTCTGTGTTCAATTCGAATAGTAATTTCCTTTAATAGCTTGTAGCGTTTCTGGTTTATTTTGTACCCTTTTTTTGGCCACGAGCGACAGCGCCTTGAGGTACACACACTCATATGTTCAGACAGTGTGACTAAAACATAATTTACAAATAACCAATCAAAAGGCTGTTTTGGAGGCTCACGTTCCTTACATCAGGCAATGGCTCACACGTTGCCATAGACATGCTCGAATAGCGAAACTCTCCGGGGTAGTTCAGGGTAAATACACCCCATCCCCGTTTTGAACAGCAAGTTAAAAGCCATAATAAAAAAAATAATGCTGGTTTGTCTTGATTTTAGGTTTGTTTGATTTCAAGCTACAAAAGTGTCCTGATTAGGGTTACCATAAATTATTATGTTTTTTTTTGAGGGTATAGATTTTTAAGAGTGTTATTACAACTATTTATGCCTATAATAAAGCGCTTTAATATCAGTAATCAGGTAATTAGTAATAAAGAATGATCCCCAGCATGCCGTATTTTGCAGCGTATTAAATATTAAAGACATTAAATATTCACTATGCTGTCCAGATGCCCTGCAGGTAAAAGGTTGTGGCCCGATAGGAGTTTGACAGTGCGTAAAAATAAAAAGGCGGTGATATTTTGAGGCCGGGAAACAATGCTGCGCTCCCCAGTGAGTGAAGTGTCCTTTTTGCCGATACATAATTCATTTGAATTTACTGTGCGTGTTATCCATCTGTGCTGTTTGAGCAGTGACAAACAAATCTGTGTGTTTATACTGGCCATGTCTTTTTGAAACGAACAAACATATTTATATATCCACAGTCTGTGGATCTCTTTAAATGCCAGACCCCTTCTTGTCCCTAGATTTCTCTGTGCATGCTGTAGGGCACGGCAGTGCTCACTAATTGGGCTTATTCTTCCCCCCAGTGTGCTGCAGTAGCCAGGCCTGACCCAATGTACACGTACAAACATGCACAGACATGCACAGTACTAACTGTAGGGCTTGTTACAGCCCAGCAGGGGGCCACCAAGGCACATTGAGCACTTAGATGTGATCTGTCCTTGGTATGAGTCTGCATTTTGTGTACTTGTAGTATACCACACTATGGTACAAAACGGAGACTAAATCGAGGGGATGCCTCAACATGCCTCAACATGCCTCAACATGCCCAGTATATCTGCAGTTAAAGCTGTGTGAAAAGGATACAAGAACTCCTTAAAAAATAAAAGTGTATGTAAGTGTGCAAACAATGACATTGTTGCATAAAACAGATAGAATCCTCACTAAAAATAAAGGGCACATGAGTCACTACTGCCCACAAGAAGCAGTTAGCAAAGCTGGCGGTAAAAGAAACATGATTCAATCACACTGCAGTCATAATGTTGCAAATTCCTTCGTGATGTCTGATCTGAGATGAGATGCACACCAATGTGTGGTTTATCTTGTACAAACTAAAACCCCCTAGTAGCTTTAGAGCTCACAGTGCTGATGGACAGTCAGATTTCTGGGAATGTCAGAGACACACACACACACACACACACACACACACACACACACACACACACACACACACACATATATATGGCATATATATCAGGTAGGTATATATACACACCAGGTTGTTCTGGCTGTTCTTGCAGCAGGCCTGAGGGACTCTGAACCCTAAGGCATTATGACATAGTAACTGGGTCTCAGTGGAAAGCTCCAGGTTCCATTATCACAGGCTCAGTACTTGTGTCTCTCGAGAACAAACAGAGACTGGTACAATCTAAAAAGCTGTTTTGTCATAACAGATAATGCTATTTTACTGAAATGTTTAAGATGAAATTTATTAGTAATCAGACTGAGTTTTAAACGCTACACAGAAATCCCTAAATACACAATCATTAATCTAACACCTTAAATTAGCCACTAAACAGGAACAAAGTGTCTCAGTAGTCCTGGTCTAAAAGTGTTTCCATAAATGGAAAAAATTTCAAACACTGTAAGTCACATTTAAATATACGAAGTGGGAGCTTAGCAGATTTAATACACAAATCAATACACACTGATATCCCATGCCAGCCAATTATCCCACTTTATCTAATTCATTTATGCTTAAATGATTAAGGAGGCCAGTTGTTGGTCATGTTTAAATTATGATGAATAGTGCTGCTGTAAAAGTTGACTGATAATTTTTAGTTGACTAAAAATGTGTGAATCACATTTCCTCTTCTCTCTCCCTGTAAGCCATGACCGAACAATGCAAGACATTGTCTATAAGCTGGTGCCGGGACTTCAAGAAGGTTGGTGGTTATTTATTTATTTATTTATTTATTTATTTTGTTCCATCATAATGGACACACAGTAAGTGTCGCAGTTAGAGCACCAAAACGCTCGTTTAGTCAATCTCTACGTATTCCTGTGTGCAGCGGAGTTAAAAAAGCAGAGAGATTTCTATCAGAAACTAGGCATGGAGGTACCCGGGGACATCAAAGGAGAGCTGTGCAACATGAAGGCCCACCTGGACTCGCAGCGCAACGGTACGGTCCACCCACACACACACTCCCTGTTAGCTGGTACGAAACAAAAGTCACAGGAGAGCTTTAGTGCAAATCATTAGCATTATCGTCTACTGTCCACGGCATCTGCTGTTTCATCACTTTCCACCTACGCCCTGTTTTGTTATGTCACACAGCGCAATTACAGAGCGGCTTTTTTAATGCACAGTAACTGCGCTATAGTAGGTGCTAATGGCTTTGTGGATGGCTACCCAGAGGCCTGCCAAGCCTGCAGCCTTAATCGTTGGCCTAATGCGCAAGCCCGACTTTGGTAATTAAGGCTCAAATGGAAGCAGAATTGGTCTCTCATTCCTGGCTGTCACAGCGCGTTTGGCGGACTTACATCTCACAAGAAAGTGTTCATTTAATCTCTGCACTGCGCCATCAGCTTGTGCTCCTGCTCGCTCTTAGACCTAGAAAGAAAAGACAGACAGAGAAGAGATAGTAGGGGGGAAAAGAGTAGCTCTTGCTTTGCTTCCTCAAAGCTACATGCTGTGGAAAGAAAGTGAAATGGCAGCTCAATTGATTGGATGCTCTAATGATGGCGTACATTTTGCATCATACATAGTAGATACATATATTTATAGTAGATTGATGTTTATTTTATGTACACAAATGTGTACATAAAATGCATGCATTGCGTCACTGTTTCAGACTGTACATTATAACACAAGAATTAGAATGAATCTAGAATGGTGTGTGTGTGTGTGTGTGTGTGTGTGTGTGTGTGTGTGTGTGTGTGTGTGTGTGTGTGTAAATATATGTAACACAACACAAATATCCATTCTTACAAGCATACAGTACATACCTCTACATACCTGCAAATCACAGCTAGAGGCATAGCTGGAAAATCCACACTGATGCACCACTTTATTCCATAATTAGGTGAAAGAAGCACTGCCCAGTTGCTGTCATCTTTTATTACCCAGAGATGCTCCTGTCCTAGTTCGAGCTCCAGATTTGTCTTTGGAAGGGGACTTTCTGTTCCCCCTTCATCTCTTCTCACTGCTTATTAAAGAAGCAATAACAGAAGTTCTGCGAGCAAGATTAGTCTGTCTTTTACGCAGCCCCTCTGTCCAGAGCAAAAACGGGGACAGAATAATCCTCAATCCACCCCTCTCACCAGCAGCAAGTCAGATTTATCAAGAAGAACCTCTTTTTGCAGCTGCACAGGAGAATAAGAATAAGCGAGAGGATATTCAGAGTTTCTTCAGAAAGTAATTTCTCCTGCTTTTGGTGCCAAACTTTATTTGAAGGGTACCCACTAAGGGCCCTTAACACATACGCATTACATCATCTGTTTGCTTTTTCTATATAGCTAACTTAGAGCATACTTCAGCAAGCAACCAGGAAGTGTACTTGCTCACCACATCACATCAACTGCTAATTCTTGAGCTCACAGGCACCTGTGATTGGTTAGTGTCGCTCTGATTAACAGGGGAGAAAGAGCATGCCATCAATTCCATTAAAAGAACGTAGACAATTTTGGTCTCCTGACAGATGGTTATGGCATCCTCAGAACTCACAGTCTCCCTGTGAAAGCAATACTTTCTTTTCCACCTGGGAGACATGTAGAAAAATCTGTCAGTTATTTATTGAATTTTAATTTGTAAATGTGTTTCTGCTGAAAACACATTTTTTACACTATATTACAAAAATATATTCGAAGGAACAGGATGTGCTTTATAACAGTTTTCAAAAATGATCCTTTTGTGCATCAGTGTGTGTTTTTACAAAATATTCAATTTCATATAACTTTTTATTTTTGGTCTCAGACAGTTGATTTTCTGTCTGATTGATGTGAGAGACATTTCTTTCCAGCCTGTTTACTTGTTGTTTGTTGAACGAGCTGCAAATGGACTTGTTTTTATTAATTAGGCGGGACTGCATTTTGTATGCATTAATAATCGAGATTGGGAATACGTTTGACACGCTTGCATTATGGGGTGGTGGAGGAGTGCTGATTACAATTCGAGTGTATTAAATGAAGAAACTATGAGATTGGAGTCAGAGTTGAGTCTACCACACTGGCTTAGTGTAAAGCAGGAAAGCAGACAATGAATAATGAATGCACAAATATGTTGGAATGAATTGTAAAGGGTTCAGAACATTTATCAAAAGCTTCTGTAGGCAACGGGAATGCACAGGCACAAAGGCCCCAAACAAGCACCTGCATATAGATATCAGTAAATAACTTGCATTTGCTCTGGGCTGGAACAAGCTCTCCTTATAAACAATATAAAAATATGTCTAATCCCTCTACACTTCAGCCAAATGTGTACCAGAAAGTGAAAGAAGGTGGTGTTAAAATCTGTTTCTATTTGACTTGTCTAAGTGATGAATCCCACACCACAGGTTTCAGCTCATGCACTCCCTTCATAGAAAATCGGATGAAAAAAAAAAAAGGTTCTTCCGAATGGTTCTTTTATTCCCTTGCTGTACTTATGGCTTGTGCAGATCCATTAATGGCTGAGTGAACAGAAAGACTCAAAAGAAAGCCAGTGCACAATTTAATTTACTGAAAAAAAAACCCTTCTCTTTGGCAGATATAAAAAATGAATGTGCATGCCCATTAGGGTTTAACTTCAATAATTAATTATATCTGCTTTCTTCCTAAAACCAGGCGAAGTCAAATCTGAGGATGCGGCAAAGGAGGGAGACGAGAAACCAGAAGAGGATAATGATTACCATCGAAGTGATGAACAGGTAAGGGCATGTCCGTTGTTGTCGTCGTTTGTTCTATTTGCAAGTAAGCTACAGTGTAAGTACCCGTGCTGAATTCGGGTTATGTTTATTGCTGCTTTAACAAGAATAACACACAGATCTAGACATAGTGTGGTGTTCACTGTTTGGCAAATCACAAGTGTCACCTCACTGTAGTGAGCCATAGGTCACGTGTTATAACCCTGCACTTTTAATGTGCTTGTTACTTCATATATCAGTTCCGTGCAATTTAAAATCGTGTTGGTCACTTTCTCAACTTCTGTATAGTACAACATGCAGTTAACAATTCATAAAAATCAAATACACATTTTGTCTACATAATGAAATTTGACTTTAAAAATATTATGGTGAATTATTATTAACAGAGATTAGTGACGAGAGTTTTTTCCCCCTGGTTTCCTTTAAAAATGCAAGACTTGAGCCCTATGATGGAGTGGGTGCCTATTCAAGGTATTGAGTATTCCTACCTTGGACTTAATTATTATGGGATGTGCTCCAGATTCACCATGATCCTGACTAGGATAAAGCGGTTACTGGAAAGGAATGATTGAATACTCTTTAGAGCAGGGGTGTCAAACTCAATTGCACAGGGGGCCAAAACTCAAATCACACTTTAGGTCTCGGGCCGAACAGGAAAAACATGTACTGAACACACTAAAACTAAATGTTATTTAAATTTTTTATACATAAATATGAATAAAAACAGACAGGAATATTATTCCAGAATAAATCAACTTAAACTTTAAATAACTTAAAATACATCCTGTCAAAATTATACAAGTTAGAAATATGAACATGCTGCAAAAAAAAAAAATGAATACAAATTGTGCTTTTAAATAAAGCGTTAAAATAACAACAAATCAAAACAGATTTCTTTGCTCTTATGCCATTCTATAAAACATTTAACTTCAACTTTAAATAACTTTTCTCTCCATAAAAATATCTCCTGTCATTATTACACAAATATTCAAACTATAAAATTCAGCAAAAGTTAATTTTGCTCTGGTGGAAAAACATCTGCTGAAATGTCAGATTCTTCTTTAACTCTTCTACTTTCTGAATCTTCTGTTCTGCATTCAGGTTTTTAAAGCTTATCCTGATGTTTTGTCTCGTAGTGCCGTTTTAGATTAAATTCCTTAATTACAGTCACATTAACTCCACAAATAAGACACACGGGTTTACCGGCAGTGTCAGTAAACATATTCTCAGTATCCCATCGGTTTTGAAAGGCTCTGTTTTCAGAATCCACTTTTCTCTTCGCCATTGTGAGGGGCTTCACAATAACTGTACAATGGGGTTGTATACATCAACAGAAGCTTGAATTGATTGACACTGGAATGTTCCCAGGTAGGCTAGCGTTCGACAAGGCAGCTGAAGCGCTGCATTATGGGATCTGTAGTTTGTGTGTTATCAGCGCTTCATATCACCAGGACATTAATAACAATAATAATAGATCTACTATATAGAATGATCTCGTGGGCCGGATATAATTGTACGTCGTGCCTTGAGTTTGACACGTATGCTTTAGAGCAATGAAAAGTGCTTCGAGTGTCTGTAACTAAGAATTCCTTTTCTAACAGACCATTCAGTAAAGCAGCCTTCAGTAGTGCCTGAGGACATTGAGTATTTTCAAATGAGTATCTCACCTGCTTGGCTGTTTTGTGTCTTTTCGCATAAATGCATGCACGGCGTAAATCTTGTTGGTGTTCAGGGTTAACACGGCTCTAGCATTGCATGGGATATGATGTAACACCACAATCACAAAGTCCACCTTTTATATAATTGGAAGTGGACACGGGTACTATACTTACCCAGTGTATTATTCCCCCCCCCCCACTCTCTCTCGCTCTTGCTTTTCTTTCTTTTTCTCTTTATCTTACAGTAAATAGCACAAGGCTCTCTTCATAAAACATTCCTATGAGACAGACTGAGTTATTCTCTAGCAAACCTAGGGAATTTCATGTCACAGCAGGCCTTTCCAAAACTCATTCCCCCCCCTGCAGGTCAATGAGGTATTACTGTTGTCATCACTTCTGTTGCACTTGTATCATAGCGCAACACTATAAAAGACAAAAGAAACTATGCTTTCCATTACTGTTTTACAGCTTTATCGAACTGGACTTGTGCTGTGGCGCTTGTGCACTTCACTGATGCTATCAGGAGGCTGGTTGGTATTCCGCCCCATCCCCTTTTCAGCTTTTCACACTGCTTAATAATGCAGGAAGTGGAGATTGAGACTGTAGGTCTCATTTTCAGACTCTTTATTGTCCCTCCAAGGGAGTCATCTAAGATGGCTTTACACTTCTTGTGTATAGAATACAGAGCAGGATTTCTGTTTGGACTTGTGCTTACTTGAGCTCTTTCTGTTTTTTTCTCTGGATGGATGTCCATGGATACTGCAAACCTTTTCTGGAGTGCAGTGCAAAATAAAGTGCTGTTTTAACAAAAATAGTTGTCAGGAGCAGCTTGTGTGTGTGTGGTGTGTAGGTGAGTGCAGGCACCTGATCATTCTGTACTGTATAGATTCAAACCTGGATATATATGTGTGTGTGTGTGTGTGTGTGTGTGTGTGTGTGTGTGTGTGTGTGTGTGTGTGTGTGTGTGTGTGTTTTAGACAGCGCAGTTGCTGAGTTTAGTTTTTGCGTGGAGTTTGCTCAATTCTAGTGCATCGTGAGACTCGGCCAAAGCGAGAGAGCAAAAGCATTTGGGGGAAGGAGAAAAAGCACATTAGGATTTTTTTTTGGATTGAGGATTAGTTTGTGTGTGCGTGCGTGACATTTGGGTCAAATTGGCAGCTCAAGGTCGCCGAGCAGGTGGAAGTGTTGCAACCAAAGAAAATGGTATAGAAAAAAACCTAATGAGGCATGACTTGAGTTTGAATGGGTTTTTGCAGGTTGTCTCCATTCACAACCTTTGATTAAAAAAAAATATATATATTCTTTACATTCTCCATGAAAAAAATATGTATTCTAATGCTAGTACAGAAAATTGCAGAATTAAATACTATCATGCTAAAACCCTGGTTAAGAACACATGCATAGAAACGGCATTTTTGGTCAATGGTTGAATTCCATTGTTGAAATAAACACACAAAGAGTCTAGCTCGCTGAAAATGATCAAGCAAGCAATGAGTGAGACCAGAAACGGTTTATTATATACATACATCTGCTGCATTTGTTCACAAACTAACTAGAGAGCAGTATAGCGGCAAATGTTCTGTTTCATACAAGTATGTTTTCTTGCCTCAAATACTACTGAAGCTTTTAGTAATTTGAAAGGATGTAGGAATGTACTGTGGAACATGTGCATTTGCAGCTACGTATTGGCTATATTTATTTTATGTTGTTTACTCATATGAATACATATTAGCCAGCTACAATCTGGTGTTACTCATTGATTCAATATGGCTAACATTAGCTAGCAAACAGTGAATTAATTGTATTTATCTAAAACAGTTTCCCAAAAATGTTTGTTTGGATAATATAATTTTGTTTGGTTAGAGGTTACTATTTATTCCAGGTGTTGTAAAACGAAGTGTTATGGAACAATGTAATGGCCCCATGTCTGCATGGTTTTCCTCCTGGTTCTCTGGTTTCCTCATAGTTCCCAAAATCCACACATGTAGGTAAAAAAAAGGCTAAAATTCCCTTTGTGAATGTGGGTGAATGGATTAGCAGCCCATTCAATGTATATTTCTCCTAAAACCCAGTTTTAACCGTACAGGCCCTGAATCACTCAGACCAGAATAAAGCAATTCCTGAAGATGAAAGAATTGATACTCTTGAGAACATACTACAGCGATTTTTGTTTTTCTTATATCTTTATAACAATAATAGTGTAATGAATAATGCTAATATTCCGAATGACAAATCGACACTTTCCAAATGTATTTCTCCTGTAATTAGCAATTTCCTTTATTTTCCTGTAAGCGCTGAGACAACAGAGAGGTAGCAGTCGAATCGTGTTCTATCACTATGCAGTTAATAAATGCCTGTTAAAGGAACGGCTTCTGGAACCCGAACGCTAAAGCTCGTCTTTAAACTGTGTATTTCTCTGTAAACAACAGTGCACAAGTTGGATGCACAAGTTGATACTTTGGGCTATGATGATTAGAAAACCTAAGGCACCACTGAAGCTTTTTTTTTTTCTTTCTTTCTAACTGCAGTTAGACGTGTGCATCTCGTCTCGCTTGCTATCATGTGGAGGTGTAATTGGCTTGAGCTCGCACTACATTAGTCATTTGTGTCACTATTTGGGTCGATTATAACTGGCCCGCCTATGTGGTAATGACCCAGTAATGATACACACATGCGCTCATATACACAGAGTCATATTTCAGTTTGTGTCACACTAATGGCTCCGGTCCCTGCTGCTTGACTCGGGCCTGTTGGTTTTAGCACTTTCACTTTCTTTCTTTTTTTTTTTTTGGCTGGCTGTTGCATTCGTCCATGCAGGGATTCACCAGGGATTACAGCACCACTCTCACACTGTTTGCCCTTCAGATGGAGATGTGTTTAACATCCATAAACACAGTCAGGACTGTGTGTGTGTTTGTGTCCATGGGGCTTCTTAGATACAGGAGCTCCATTCTTCTTCATTAGCATTGCTTGTTGGAAAAACAGAGCTCAAATTGTGCTGGGCCATCTCTCTCTCTCTCTCTCTCTCTCTCTCTCTCTCTCTCTCTCTCTTCCACCCCCCACCCCACGCACACACACACACACACACACACACACACACAGAATCTGCTGCTTGATTCAGAATAATGTATGAGCTACCAAGACATCCAGTCCTTTCTGTAGTTTTGTTTAAGAAGTTGTTCAAATGGTAAAGAAATGTTTCTGTGCTTATTTGCATGATCTGAAATCTCATTTGTTGTAGGAACACACTGGCTACTAGGAATATTACATGACCTTTTTACCCGGGTATCTGTCTGCCGCCCATCTTTTAAAAACTCGAGTTAATGGTGCTTGTGCATTGGCACCCCATATTTCCTCTAGTTGAGCTTGTGTGTGTGTGTGTGTGTGTGTGTGTGTGTGTGTGTGTGTGCGCGCGCGCACACTTCTTTTTCTGGGTTTATTCCTGCCTCACTCACTGTTAGGGTTCCCAGGATAGGCTCCATATCCACTGAAACCTCGAACTGGATAAATTGATGAATGACTAATAGTCTGCATTGTTCTCTTGTAATAAGCCGCCTCTCTCTCTTGTTTTGTCTCTCTCAGGTGAGCATCTGTCTGGAGTGTAACAGCAGTAAACTCCGTGGACTCAAGCGGAAGTGGATTCGCTGCTCGGCTCAGGCTACCGTTCTTCATCTCAAAAAATTCATCGCCAAAAAGCTCAACTTGACATCTTTCAATGAGGTCAGTTTTCTCTTTATCTTTGTAATGCAGTGATCAGCTGCCTTCCTTGAATTGCTATGTTCTTAACTGGTGTGAGGAAATATTTTGTTTATATTCAACAGACCTCTAAGGTCCTACAGGAATCTGTGAAAGGGGGGTGTCCCAGTGATGATTCAGTTTCGAATGTACTGCAGCAAAAGTTTTTCTTCCTGAATTAGCAACAACCTGCTTTGCAGAAGAATTTTATTCAACTTGGTTTCTTTAAGGTGCTAGAGAATTGTGCAGGTTAGTTTCACTGCCACAGTACCAGTGAATGTTGCATCTCGTGGGATTTGTCTCCTCTCTGTGTCACTCCCTCTTATTGAGTCAGGGTGCAGACTCACACTGCCACGCTTCCTCTTCAAGCTTCTCCCTCTGTATTTTCAGCGCCACAGCAGTTCTTGTAATATCGTTTGCTTTCCATCAAGCATTGCGCCGCCTGTCATGAGCTTTGCAGTATGATTTTAGCGGCCAGCTTTGGAACACGGCTAATCATTATCTCTCTTCACCCGTTTTTCCATCACTGAGAAAAAAAAATAGGTCTGTGGGTGGGCTTCTGCCACACGGCTTCGTCTGTGCCTCGCATGCCACAATATAGCTGTCAGACGTCTTTTATTCTCTACTGAGCATGTAGTCACTGGTGCTGGCAATCATAATGAACGCCAAAAATAGTACAAGCTGGTGCTACAATTTTTCCAGTCACACAAAGGACCAAAGAAAGTTAATGAAACAATAGTGAATAAAGTCTGCTGAGCTTTCCATCCTTTTTAGGATGGCTGGGATGTTTGATATTTTCAGCTGAGTGAAACGATAGCTTGATAGTTATGTCTACCCCGATAATGGTGAAAAACAGGGCATTGTTCTGGTGACTGATTCCACCAGCAGGGGGAGCTGTGGTTATATTGCACCTTGATGTTTTCCTGGCCTGGGTCATACACTTTCATACCTTTTTAATGCGCTCTCTCTCTCTCTCTCTCTCTCTCTCTCTCTCTCTCTCTCTCTCACTGGATGGCCATGGTTGTTCTGTGGTTACACTGGAATAAAAATTGATGCGTTTTATTTCCACTGTATTCCCATGATGTCGCATTAATACACCATGTGCAAGTTTTTGTTTTCACACCAGACTCCGGTACTACAGAGGGGATTCCCTACAGAACAGGCTTTTTCACTCAATCTGTTTCCTCAAATCCTTTTACAATACTTGTGTATTTCTGATTACACACATGTGGTCCCACATTTATTTTTTGTTGTTTTTGCTCGTGTGCTGACAGCAGATGATGATGAGCCTGTGATTTTCCTTTTTTCATTCTGAAACTTGCTTATCCTTCTTTTGATATCCAGCATTATTGCAGCAGTAATACAGACATTTTTCAGAGTGGCTTGCTTTTCAGGTTATATTTGTAGCTTGGATAATCTGATCCGACATGAGGCTCGTTTGTAGTCGGCTGCATTCAGAGCTCTTGTCAGGCTGTGCTTTGCTTACTGGGCAGCTTTCGTGTGTGTTTTGCAGCTGGACATTTTATGCAATGAAGAAATCCTAGGCAAGGACCATACGCTCAAATTTGTGGTGGTGACAAGATGGAGATTCAAGGTAAATATTTTCAATCCATTGAAAGGTCGAAGTGAGCGCATGTAATCATTCATTATGTGTAGGATCGTTAGTGGGTTATCATCATTTGCACTTTTTTACTTATTAAATTCTCCACTACGTTCGGTCAGAAAGATTGAATGATACATTCTTATAACAGCATCTCTAAAAGTAATGCTGGCTGTAATTTATCTCACAGGTTTAATGCTCTTATTCTAATATCTTGTTGTTTCTATAGTAACAGATAATTATAACAGTTTGGCACTATAAATGATCTAAACCCCCACCCAATAATAAACAATTGAAAAGATGTGGTGTACTGTAGAAAGACTAATGTAATATCAATGAATATAGTGACTCATTCCATTTATTGTTAAATTTATTACACATTTATTATAAGGAATAAATGTGAGGTAGGTTTTTCACCATGGGAGGGTCTTTAGGGCAGATGACTTTGCACTTTCAGGTTTCTCAGTAAAACGCTGATTTTTTTTAATAATAACTTCAAGAAAGAGAAAGTGTGCCCCATGAGGGAATGCTTTTTTTTTTATAGCACCTACAATGCAAGTGATAAAAGGAACAAAATGGTTACTTGGATGTTCCACAACACAAAATTTAACTACTAGAGATCTGATCAGGACCAGTATCAATCCCACACCAGCAAAGCATTGGGGACTGGATATGAGAGAAAAATATTGTATTAAATCCTGTATCAAGTAGTTTAAAATAGGATTGGATTTTTTTTCTACTGCAAATATTTACATATTAAAAAACTTTTACTATTTCTTACTATGTTTTTTTTTAGGATGGATTGTTATATTTATACTTTGTTACATATACTTCATATATTCATAGCAGGAAAAGGCATAAAACATAAAAAAAAATGTATAAAAATAAGCTGTTTGTCAGCAGTGGCAAAGATTACTGTGGTATAAGATGCACTTAACTATAGGCTGCATTGATTCTGGGAAACAGTGCAGTTTTGTTTGTTTTTCTATGATAGGACATATGATGTTTCTATGGGATGAGCTTTTGGGTTTATTCAGTCAGCTGTATAGTTGTCGTTAAGATGACGTTTCATATCATGAACAATCTTCTTATTCAGTATAACGTATACATTCATCCTGCAATCCACTGCCATAAGCACTAAACACACTGTAAACCCGCAAATGTCCCTCTTTCCCATGTGCCCTTTCATACACTGTAGCTGTAATTAGAGGTATAACCTTTAAAGAGCAGTGTCAGAAAAGAAGCTGAAGAATGCCACACGCTGCCCCTGTTGACCTTCCACTCACTTCAATCATACTCCTGTGTGTGTGTGTGTGTTTTGTTCCCCCTAGAAATCACCCCTCCTCCTGCATTACAGACCCAAGATGGATTTGCTGTAGTTGGGCAGGACGGTTGTTTTGGCCCAGGACTGAGCAGCGCACTATTTATGCAGAGACTATCAACGCCACATAAACACCAAACACCACACACACAAAACACGTCAGTCCCGACACGAGCCAGCAAACAACCAATACCAACTCACTTAATGCTACTCTGGTGATTCAGCCAAGCCAAACAGCTGCAGGCGTTCCATCTACACATCATCCGCTATGTCCTCGATATGTGAAAAAAAAAAAAGGAGAAAAAAAGCAAAACAAGAGAAAGCATATATTTATACTTTTGTACAGAAGAGAGACACGGACCCAAGACGCTACCGGTGCTCTGTTTACACACCAACAAAAAACAAATGGGGTGAAGTTTTTATATCGCGACCACGGCTCACACCTCAGACCGGGTAAAGAGCCACTGCGCAGTGTGGGTGCACTCCTGAGTGGGGGTCTCATCTCACACTGCTCACTGCGGAGAAACGTCTTCACTGCCCACTCACTTGTTCAGGTCTCATCAGTGTCAGGAGCACAGAAAATACAAATATACGACGAAAAGACATTGTTCCTAATACCTTTGAGTTGTGAATCGTCTCAGAGCATTTTGTTTTTTTTTCTTTTCTTTTTCTTTATTGCGTCACCGAACGTGGAATTGTGAATAGACAAAATTTTGTGTAGTTATTTATGTTCAATTTACAAGTATTGTACATAGAAATTGTTACAATGCAAGAGAGATAAAAAGCTGATAGATGAAATGTAAGAATGAGTGTGTGTATGAGTGCGAGACAGAGATTGACTGATAGACTGTTCTGAAACGTTGCTTTTAAAGGAATGATTAGAGGAAACCAAATTTACACCAGTTTTCCACCTAAACACAGATGAGATGCAGTGCTTTGTGTAAGTGTTCACCTCCACCTGAATACATTTCCTCATTTTATTTCATTTTAACGATCTGGAGATCATTAGAGTTGTGTGTCTGTAACCTGCACAAGATAACTCATAAGACTGAAGTGGGAGAAAAATTTACATGAATACGAATACACCAGTTTCTGGAAGTCCCCAAAAAAATCTTGAACAAACCTAAACACTCTGCATCATCAATGAGATATCAAAACAGTAGAAGTGTAGCAATCAGGGTTTGGTTATGAAAAAAATGCATTGTATTTTGTATGTATGTGTGCAAACTCTATCAATTTTTCCTTTAAGGTTAATATTATGGTTTGTTTTGTATAAATTCATGACGTTTAATCCCATTCAAGTTCCAGGTTGTAATGCCGCGAAATGTGGAAATGGTCAAGAGAGAGGTAAATCCTTATGCAAGGCAATGCATGTTGAGATATTTTGCTATGATGCCAAACATCCTAGTTTTTATGATTATATTTGAGGTGGAAAATTGGTGTAATAGTTTTTCTTCCCCCTCAAACATTCTTTTAAAAAAATAATGGTCAGATGTGTGAATATAGAGGGACATTAAAAGAATATTTGCATAGTGAGATTCCTTATCAGAATGTGTCCTTTATCAGAAGGACGTCACCGTATCTCGCTGAACACGCAAACTTGTTTTCCCCCTTGCGAAATTAAGGGGGTGTTTAGTGTCTATGCGTGATAATGGCAGTGATATAAATTGGAAAGCGGTTTCGAAATGACAAAGTGCTTTTAAACCATTCTCCCAAGTTATTCATTAGCCATCGCAGAGTTATTAATGTCGTCTAATGATGGATCGTTAACTTAAGGCATATTAGTCATGCAAAATATCACACACACATGTGCACACACACACTTCAAATGAACAAACTGCCTGCATTCAAAACAATAGAAACAGTGGCTTGTATATGGAAACAAGCAGGTACTGTTTTAAGTGTGTTCAATACACTATGCGATACATTTCGTTAAGGGTTTGTGTCTGGACATGGACATGATGTAGCCTCTTAGCATCTGTCCCTGAGGTAACCCAACTACCCAGCCCCCCCAACCCCTTGCCTCATACCACACCCAGTTTTAGAACCATATATGCAATACATAGGCTTTATTATATGTTTAGCAGAAGCGATAAGCATTTAGGTTTCCACAGAAGCTTTAGTAGCCCACTCTTCTACAGAAAGAATGTAATCCATATGAGTATCCATCTGTAGAGTTCACCTCTTGTGTTCTGCCACTTTTAGTGCCAAAGGCTCAAAAACACCGTTCAGGCTTCATGTTTATGGCAAGCTGTGTGGAAGGCAAAACAGAGAGATCATGGAAAAAATGTGAAAAAAAAAGTATATTTAATAATCAGAAAAATTGTTGTTCGTCACCCATTTATTTTTCTTCTCAAATTAACAAATCTTTTTATTTTTACAATCCGGAGCCCTCTTTTACGATGCATTGATTCATAATGTTTCAGACTTTGCTATAGAAGTTGTTATAAGCGAGGTCTAAAGGGCTTTATCAGTACTATCAGTACCATTTCCTCTCTTTCAGCTTACTCAGTGAAGAAATAATAACAATCAAGTTTTGATATCGAGATTTGATATCTCATTTTTATTTAAAAAAAAAATCTCCTTTTTGGAATAATAATAATAATATTAATAATAATAAAAAAAAATTAGGTAGACAGGGAATGAGGTGGTAAAAATGACGTCTTCTAGCTGCTCATTCTGTGTGTCTACTTTCACACGGGTAAAATGCCAAAACCAGCTTGACCAAAATCTCATTTATTTGCTTCTCAAATTTACTACACATCCTGTTTTTGTGTTAATAGACTACAGTCTCACATCAAATCTCCTGCCTGTAATGTTTTTCCTTTCACTCTGGATGTGCTTACTTTTATTCATGTCTTTATATGTAATGAAGAAATGTTATGCTTTACACTTTCAAAAGCACAGGATTCTGCTTATTTGTATCTCATCCTTATTGGTTTTTGTTTGTTTGTTTGTTTTTTTAATAATATATATATTTTAGGTATTAATTCTGTTGATTGCCCCACGAGCAGTCCACTTCTTATTACAGCTGTCTCCTTTCTTTTTCTTTTTTTTTTTCTAATGAATTGTATTAATTACAGGATAAAATAATGATACAGGCCAGGATTTCACCGTGAACAGTCCAAAATGGAACAAGCACATGTGTTTTTAATTTCATGTACTCATTTTCTGTTCGAGTACTCTTCAGGATTAATGGGCTAGTGGTCTAGGTGTGTTTCCTTTTACGTCTCAGTTTCTTTGTGCTGAACGCTGGTGGTGCTGTCTTTTCTTTTGAGCTGATAAATGGTGCTAATGTTTTTATACACTTTGTTAAAAAAAATGTATGCTCGCTTTGGTGTGGATGAGCATACATTTGGATGGGTGGATGGGGGAGTCAGTCTCGTTTTTTTTGTGTCTGGTGCTCCTGAATTTTGTACAAGCTCATTTCTTCAGGCTGTGTGTGTGGGGGGGACAAAAAAACATTTATTTTGTTAGTAAAAGCAGAAAAATCATGACTGCACCATCCCCTTCCATGCTCCTAAGAAAAACTGTCTCTGGTAAAGCTTCATTACTTCTAAGCTTTTCCTAAATGCAGCTCCACCTGCTTCTTTTAGACTCTGTTGGGCCGAAGTGCAGAAACATGTACCTGTTAAGACAGAGACAAGATGGCTTTTGTTTTTTTCCACCTTAATTTTATCTGAAAGTGAAAATCTCACACCTGCAGAAAGGGTTGCTATTCAGGCCTGCATAGAGACATCAGTGCTACACTTGACAGACAGGCTTTAAGAAGATTATGTGAGTGCTCCTCGAATGCCCGGCACTCTGAAGGCTCTGTTTAGAGACCTGGGCAGTGCCAAGATGCCTCTTTATCTCTCTGTGCTGTAGTGTGTGGTCTTTTGTTTAGACACATTGGGGATCCTACTGGATCTGTTTTGGTCACGTTTTAGTCAGATATATGTACTGTTCTTTTCTTTTTTTTTTTAAGAAAAACTCAGCTGTTTATATTTGGTTTTTGTTCACATACCCGTGAATGTCCCCCCTTTACTGATCATGAATCCTTCGACCCATGTATGCATTTTACAACAATTTAACACGATAAGGGCGGGATGGATAATTCTGCACATAGAGGCATTGTAAAGTTCTTCACCAGCAAGCCTCTTACCAGGACTGCATCCTGAACATATTGCCATGGTTACTCCAATTGAAAGGTGCTAACGATTGGTCAGAGATCACCGGTTGCCAGGTGTTTTGTTTGCATGCTTGGCTACCCCCATCAGTCTTAACTAGGCACCAAACCTACTAAACCTGGCACTCTTTACAAAAAAAGTGTTCTCTTCTGTTTAATTGCATTAATGACGAATAATTTTCAGGACCAAACTTGACAGTGGCACCTTCCTATGAGCCATAAATGCTGTCCAAACTTTTTTTTGTTTGTTTAAATCATATTTATTTATACTGTAAAAAAATGGACTCTCTGCAGTAACCTGCTTTTTGATACATCTGGTGTCCTTTTGTGCATTTTATTATTTGAGTTTTTGTTTGTGCTTTTTTTTTTTTTTTTTTAAACACATACAGGGCTTAAAAACTGAACATCATATAAAAACTGTCCTTTCAGTCTTTCTGCATGTAGTCTTACGCCTATAATTCCATTGAAATGATGTGTGTGTGTGTGTTATTGCTCTTTGTCTACAACACTCCTGTTGTAATCTGATCAGGTTCGACAGCGAGAGTGTCTCATCTTCTGCTCGGATGCGTTGTGTTTATGAGGAGGAAAAATGTGCAATATACATCTCTCAGATGGTTTCCTGGTTTCAGCTCTAGAAACTCCATTTTCTTCATTTCTTTGGTTTCTGTCAGGTGCTCAGGTCACTAAACGATTCCTTTCAGTCCTCATCTCACACATTCTACGGGTGCCTGTGAGGCTTAGATCACACTAATGTTTCATTCTCATCGACATTGCTTGTTCTTTTGGGGGTTAAACTTTGGCACTTAATGTGGTGCCATGTTTTTGTTTTTTTTCGTGTGTGTGTGTGTGTGTTCATTAACTGTATTATGATTATTTATTGCACATGTAATAAGGATGGTTTCCATGGCTACACTTAAAGGAGTCTGAGTTTAAAACTAGGCTGGAGTTTCTTACAATTTTATGGACGCTTTTGTTGAAAAATTTAAAAGTGTGTATTTCATGAATAAATGCCTTAAAAGAACCAAATTTCAGTTCAGCTTTATTGATTCTTCATGGTGTGTTGGTGCATCATGGTGTCTTCATTTCTCACTAAAGACATGAAATGTGTGTAAGCTTGTATAACGTGTTTCTTAAACTGAATATTCAGAGGCCACTACTGTGTTCGTTGTTCATATGTAACACTCATTTGGTCCGTAGGGTTACTTTGCTTGGCAACTGGGAAATATTCTCACTGCACATGAGCTAACTAATAGCTAGCATTGAGCAAACTCATAAGTCTTTTATACAGACTAACACAGTAGGCAAAAAACAACCTGGGGCAATATTAATATTTCTCTCTGTTGTGTTGGCGTATTATTTAGAAAGACTCCACATGACTTACCTTCTCTGTAGTTGCACTAAACATTTGCCACATGTGGAACTCCAACTTGTTTACTTGGCTCTAACAGAGAGTTTCATCTTCGTAAATAGTGAATAGCAGAAGAGTGGAATATTTAAAAGCAATCTGTTTATAAACACGGTGAACACACAACCCTGTTTAAATGTAGCAGAAGATCTTTATTTGAATTTAAATTAACATCAGAGATAGATAGATAGATAGATAGATAGATAGATAGATAGATAGATAGATAGATAGATAGATAGATAGATAGGTAAGTTGAATATGGAATATTGGTAAGTCTTCAGTTAGAATATTATTCATAAATCTGCTAAAATGCATTACATAACATCATCGGGTAGTGATTTGGGTGAGAAGGCTTGGGGTGCAGTCAATAATGCTGTTGATCCCAAAGGTGTTCAGTGTGGTAGACATCAGGGGTTTTGGTTCTTCAATACCTGGTCATACAGGATTTGTGTCTCTTCATTTTAGCAAAGGGAAACCCTAAAGCTACAGCACACAAATACATTCTATACAATTGTCTGCTTTCAAAATTTTGCCAATAGATTACATTTTTTTAATTGTAGTGTCAGTTTAGAATAGAGATTACAGAAATTCATGTATAAATTTAAATTGATAGATTTATTTAGAATTAGAAAATTGGGGCAGAGGAGCCCTTGTTGGAAATCAAATTGTGTATCTCATTTAAATCGTAATTAAATCTTTATATATACAGACTATAATACAGAATACAGTTTATACAGTTGATACAACCTGTTAGCTCTTATGTAACACTGCTAGTTGTATGGTATAGTATATTTTATATTCCTTACACCAATACATGTTCAAACAAATTTCTATACTAGCAAACTGCTGGCACATTTACAGGTACAGCTGCATGTGTGAACGCAGTTACAGTCTATAGCTGCAGGCCTACACACACAATATGAATGAGCTGTTGAGGGGTTTACCTAAGTGGAAATGAATTTGTGTAATCTTGAGGGAGGTAATGAGCCTAGCATGCTCTTTTTTTTTTCTTCCTTTCATTTAATTTTTTGACCATGCCACAATAGCTTGGGTCTAATGAAGCAATGAGAACAAATAGTGCACTTCATTCCTGCTGTGTTATTTGGGTGCTGGGCCAAATGGCAATGCCTTTTGTAGATCTAAACAAACATTGTGACCTCGTTAGAAAGAGTGAATGTCACCACAGTGTTGCTATGATAAACACATAAGCCGAGATATAAATGCCACTGAAACATGCAACAATTATGTATAGATGGCGTTTATGGCTGTTTGGTGCCTCATACTCTGACGTTGAAGAACATTTCAGAGCACAAGATTGCTGTTTTTGTTTATTGCTTGAAAGACATTTTTTTGTTTCACCGCCATACCGCCCACATATCTATGATTCTTTATTGTCCTTTGTTGCCGTGATGCAACACTGAGTTGTTTGAAATGGTGTTTCTGTGGTACCATTAATTTCTATGGTACACTGCTCTCAATATGAGAAAACAAACTAATTCTATTCAAGTCAAAATAACAAATATAGTGTGACTAGTCCACTGGGAAACATTAAGCATAAGCTAGCTAAAGCCAACTAATAAGTCTTATTCAGCAATACAAAGGCAATGTTGTCAGTGGAAGCACAGCAGAATATCAATATTTTTTCATAGATTGTTGGTCTGTTGATAAATTATTGTATTGTATATTGTATGTGAGTGTACAATTTTATTATAATTAAAGCCGTATGTTGTATTTTAAGAAGTAAGGGACACAGTTTCATATTTACCAAAAAATCTAGCTTATAGCTCCCCACTGAACTCTTGGGAAAACATTTGAAGGTTTTTCTTCTTTTATGGATAGGTTTTTAAAGATACTTTGGTGCTTTAAAGGTATGGTCAATAATTCCTTTGACCCTTTAAAGTTTCAACCAAAAGCACATCTAAAGAAATCTTAAAAGTCTAAAAGAAGTTTTAATATTTGTCTTAGGATGTACAGAATCTCACAAAGGTAAGTACAGCCCTTACATTTCAGCAACCATTTTAGTAGATCTTCTCAAGCAACAGTACTATAGATATATTTTAGAGTAGTCAATGTGCAGCCTGTATAGTAGTACAGATTTACTTTCCTCTGAAAATAACTCAACATACAGCCATTATTGTCAAAATAACTGCCAACTAAAGTGTGTACACCATAAGTGAAGATGTCACAACTGTTGCTGTGATCCTCTTCCACTCCTCCGTAATGATATCATGAAGCTGCAGGATGTTACATATGGTGCATCTCCACCTTCCGCTTGAGGATGCTCCACCAGTGCTCAATAGAGTTCAGGTCTGGAGACATACTTGGCGGTCTGTTTGGTGTCGTTATCATGTTGGAAACCTGGGGCCCACTTTCAGAAAATAGGACATCATGTTCTGCTTCAGAATGTCACAGTACATGTTGGAATCCATGTTTTCCCCAATGAACTGCAGCTCTTCATTACCAGCAGCATTAATGCAGCCCCAGACCATGATGCTACCACCAAAATGCTTGACTGTAGGCAAGACACAATTTTCTTGGTACTCCTCCACTGGGTGTCACCACACATGCTGGACACCAACTGAGCCAAACACCTTTATCTTAGTCTCATCAGACCACATGACATGGTTCCAGTAATTCATGCTCTTGGACAGTTTGACTACAGCAAACTGTTTGCAGACTTTCTTGTGAGTCAACTCCAGAAGAGGCTTTCTTCTGGGACAACGGCCAGCAAACCGACTTGTTGCAGTGTGCGACGTATGGTCTGAGCACTGACAAGTGGACCTTCTTCAACTTTTAAAGCAATGCTGGCAGCACTCATGCGTCTGTTTTTTGAAGCCAGCTTCTTCACCTGACGCACAACACGAGGACTCAACCTCTTTAATTGACCCTTGCGACGTCTGTTCTGAGTGGAACCTGTCTTGGAAAACCTCTATATGACCCTGGCCACTGTACTGTAACTCAGTTTCAGGGTGTTAGCGATCTTCTTATAACCTCGGCCATCTTTGTGGAGAGCAACAATTCTTATTCTTAAATCCTCAGAGAATCATTGCCATGTTGAACTTCCAGTGGTCAGTATGAGAGAACTGCAAAGCACCACATTTTAACTGCTTTAATACAAGATACACAAATTTGTATGGTCCTGTCAAACAGACAAAAACATGAACATGATGAACAGGACATGTGGCTTTGCACGGTTAAGCGATGCACAGCTGTTATTACTAAGGGTGTACTTACTTTTTTGCCAGCTATTTTGACAATCATTATTTTTAGAGGACAGTAAATACTGCAATACAAGCTGCACAAGTTTTATTTCTATAGTATTGTCCCTTGAGAAGATATACTAAAATGGTTGCTGAAATGTGAGGGGTGTACTCACACTTTGTGAGAGAATGTATGGCTCATGATTGTTTTGCGTTTATTGATTTTTGTTTGTGTGTTTTTAAAGGCTTACTTAATGCATCTAAACCAGTAGAATCACTTAATGTGTTTCCAGGAATCTCATTGCTTATTTCAAAACCAAACCTCTAGTGGTTAATTGGTTCTGTAGTTTCTATGTTATTTTGTGGGAATGTGATTTTGAGAACACCAAACATTTTTTTTTCCACTGAAAATGCGTTCACTTGTAATTGTCCTGAATAGATAAAAATAAGACAACAAAGTACGTAAAGGACAACAAAGTACAATTCATGAAGCCTCATGAATTTTAACATGCTTGAACATGATACATATTATTTTTAAACATGTTTTGAGATGTTATTAATAATGATAATACAAATAATGTATCTTCTTCTACTTATGGTATTTCCCATTTAGTGCATGAAATCAGTGTTTGTAACACTTGCCCCCAACCCATGTTAAGTTGCAGCCTGCTTAGTTCTTCCTACTTCCAGCTGTCAACTCCTCTAAACCCTGTGTGTTTGGATTTCTTTATCCCTCAGTGACTTGCAAGGCACTGGATAAACACCTCTGCCAAATAAATAAATGTAAGTGTAAAATGAACAGTATTTGGCAGTTGAACCTTCACAAACATACAGTACATGCCTAGTTTGATGTTTTTCCACAGCATCTCTCTGATGTGTTCTAGGCCAGGCTACTGCATTTCCTTCGGGGAAGATCTGTAGCTTTCGCTTGGGCTGAGAAAGTCAGTTCTAGAGATCAAAAGTTTCATCACTGCAGGAGCAGCAAAGCATGACTGCAGTGTCCAACAGAATGAGAGTTCAGACACTAGCTCATGTCTCATAGCACACAGTATGCTGGGTGTAAGTCCTGCAGGGGTGTTTTCTTGAAGGTTTTCAGTGTATAATAGCCCCAAAAAAATATCTTGACTGATGTTGCATCATTTGTTCAGTGTCTGCCTTCCACATATTACAAGTATAACTAAAGTTTAACGAATGAGTCTATCATAGAATTGATAAAACAGTATTGATTTAGTCATTATTGTGCAAGAATGATCAAATAATCCAAGGTCAGAATAACACAAAACTATTATTTAATATATCAGTGCTTAAATAATATTATTAGGTATATCTGAGTACAAGTGTCATTTTACTAATTGCTAGTTGTAATTTGTCAGTTTTTAGCCGTTACTGAGACTAGTTGACACCTGAAATCTGATGTACTTCTCATGCAGAAATCCTCTCTAAACACCACCCAAAGAGGCTTTATTCTTTGTCATTTCTTTTGTTCGTGAAGGAAATCTGAAGCATTTAGGACTAACTGCTGTAATTTTGTGAATGATGTTCAAATGAACATAATGCAACAACTCCACTGAATTGCACTGTCTTTATTATTGTTGTAATTTCATCCGCCCAAAGTGTAACGATAAAATAGTGTGTGATTGCATGAGTAATTATAAGATATAAGCCACAGGCTATCACATGCATACAGACAAGTAGGAGATTTCTAAATGCATTTTCTGGAGCTTCGGGCTAGCCATTAACCACAGCTCATGCTTTATATGTTTGCTATAAGCCACCTGCTCAATGACCATAAACCTTTCCTCGCTGTCATGAAGCTGTTTAGTAATAAATGCCTTGTGCCCTGCTGTCAGACTTAGCATGCTAGACATGGCTTCTTCTTCAGATGATGATGAGTGACTGCAAGCCACACAGGAAGCAATTGGTATGCTAATGCTTGCGCTGCAGCTAATGCTAGTTTCACAGCTATGTATAAATCAGTGAGCGGAATATCATTTGGTTCGAGGCAGAAGCTTTGAGGTTTTTGTTACAAGTAGTGACATTACTAGTTTCACTATATTTTACTAGCATGGCAGTAGCTTAGTTATTTTTTAAATAATGTAGCTTTTTCAGTACCAAACTCTTTTCTTCACCAAAGTAGTGAAATTACAAAAGCTAAGTGTTAGCAGTGTTGCAACTGATTAACCAATAAGCAACCAAGTTAAATGGTTCTATTTATTATAGACTTTGTGTAGGAAAACCACAGCTTGGACAGCTCTATCTGGTGCAACAGCAACAGAAGGTTTTTTTTCGTTGTAAATTTGTTGAATTACTTCAGTTCTGAGTTCGTTTAAAATTCACCTGGAATGGTTTTCCAACAATCTTGAAGGATCTTCCAAAGGTGTTGGGTACTTGTTGGCTGCTTTTTCTTTACTCCCCTGTCCAACTCATCCCAAACCATCTCAACTGGATTTAGATCAGGTGATTGTCCAGGCCGAGCCATCTGTTGCAGCACTACATCACTCTCCTCCTTAGACAAATATCTCTTAAGTAACCTAGAGGTGTGTTTGGAGTCATTTTCTTGTTGGGGAAAAAAATGATGGTCCCATTAAGTGCAAACTAGATGGGCTGGCATGTTGCTGAAAAATGCTGTGGTAGCTGTGCTGATTAAGTGTGCTCTAAATTTTGATTAAGTCACAAACAGTGTCACTAGCAAAGCACCCCCACAACATCACACCTCCTCCTTCACAGTTGGAACTACATATTCAGGAACTGTCTGTAGCTTCGATAACAGCCAAGCTGTTATCGAAGCTACATGTGGCTACTTTGGATCTAAAATTTGTTTTCTAAAAAAACTACCTAATTCCAAACGAGTATTAATGTACAATATTGAAAATAATAAAAATAAAGAAAAAACAAAAAAAGGAGAACTTTTGACTGCCACTATAAACACTATACTGGAGATGCAACCACACCTGTATGCAAATCTGTGCAAAGACACATTATTTTAAATTACATTGTGCAGTTCACACTATTTAACGGCACATGATGAGGTGGGGGAGGGATTTCTGTAGCAATCTCTGCCAGGTGGAGTTTTGTAGATGTTTGGCATTTTCTATGAATAGCACATGAGTAAATGTGTCCTGAGATTTCTTCTCTACTCTCTTGTGAAGAATTCATGAGGACACTGCTTTTAGATTTCTTTCTTTGTTCCTCCAAACCACACACACTTAGAGCACTAATGGATTTCCAATGCAATCTACACCTCTGCAGTCCTCTGGTTATGTGTGAGGTTAGTCATTTTGGAGCATGTATGCTTGATGTGTCCTTCAGAAATGCTGAGGGTCAAATAAATGCATGCTTTTTACTACATCCTAGTACATTCCACTCCATTCCATTCAATTCAACTTTATCCATATATCAGCTAACAATAAAGTGCCAAATGCAATGTGCAAATTATAGTAATAAAATTAGAGTTAACATAAAAGTAATAGAATATAGCAAAATCATAAAAGTAAATAGTAGGAACTAAAACAGTAGAAAATAAAATTAAGAACTAAAACACTACAAATTGATATAAACATTAAGAAGCAGAAGACTAAGCACACCAGAATATATGATACTCTAGAAAATGAGTAAGGGAATGTTTTGGATTTTTTTTTTTCAAGATTGGGTACCCGTTTCTGATTTGCCATATCAAGATTTCTAATCACTGATTCTGATTTGTTTAGAATTTTAATTTATTTCGTTAACAAAAACAGTAAAGGCTATATAAGCTAGACATTTTGGATTTTGAAACATTTTATTAGCAAAGCATTTACAAAAAAAAAAAAAACATCTGGAATTGGCAGGCTTTCATTTACCACCATTGGCATTCAGGGACAGGCATTAAGCTTGGTTTAAGTCCTACCTGTCTGAGCTTTACCATTTTGTAGAATTAAATGGAGAGCTTTCTAGGTTAATGCTAGTAAATTATGGAGTGCCGCAAGGTCCTGTTCTAGGACCCCTGCTTTTTACAATATACATGCTTCCCTTGGGAAATATTAATAAAAGGCATAGGATTAGCTTCCAATGTTATGCTAATGATACCCAGCTATATATCTCATCGAAACCAGACGATACAGCTCAACTGGCTCGGATAACTGAGTGTGTTAAAGAATTAAAAGATTGGATAAATTCTGATAAGACAGAGATTTTTCTCATCAGCCCAAAAACTAGTACACAGAAGTTCCAGCATTTCAACCTGCATTTAGAAGGATGTACTGTAACTACTAGTTCAACAGTAAAAGACCTGGGAGTTATTTTAGACAGCAACTTGTCATGAAAAATCATAGCAACCATGTTAAAAAACAGGCTTTTCCACCTTAGAAATATTGCTAAGCTAAGTAACATGTTGTCTATATCTGATGCAGAGAAGCACGTCCATGTGTTCATGACCTCCAGACTGGACTATTGTAATGCATTACTAGGTGGTTATCCTACATCATTAATAAACAAGCTACAGTTTGTCCAGAATGCAGCAGCCAGAGTTCTCACAATGTCGAGAAAATATGATCATATAACCCCAATCTTATCATTTCTACACTGGCTACCTGTTAAGTTTTTGAATTGACTACAAACTACTGCTACTTACTTACAAAACCCTAAATGGTTTAGCTTCCATGTATCTATTCAGTCATCTAACACGCTACAATCCTTCACACTCCCTGAGATCTCAAAACTCTTGACTTCTAGTAGTTCTTAGACTAGCAAAGTCCACTAAAGGCAGTAGAGCATTCTCACATTCAGCTCCTAAACTTTGAAATAGTCTTCCTGACAGTGTTCGGGACTCAGACACACTCGCCCAGTTTAAGAGCAGATTAAAATCTTATGTGTAGGCTTTGCTAAAAAGATAACACACATCACATATCATAACCTTGCGCTCCATTACATCTGATCAAATGCACATTATCAACTTGTGCTGTTAATATCATGAACAGCAGCTACGCTAATTCCTCTCCACTGCTTCTCTTTCTCTACCCATCCCGAGGCATCCTGAGGTTGCTGCAGCTCCAGTCACGTCCCACCTCATTAAGATTATGGATCTTTAAAGAAGTACATGCCTACCGGCAAACATCCCAAACCATCTAGAGACGTACCAGCGCCAATTGGATCCCACTTCATTTGGAGTTTGGACACTGGACCTCCTTGAGTGTTTAAAGGCTCTGGCATGGAGAAGCTGGTGTTGGAGCTATGATGATCTCAAATGTTGAGCTATTTTATGAGTTGCTCAGTAGCTCCTGGTTCCATAACCACAAATGACTGTAAAAGACTGTAGAAAGGACATTACTTACAATCTTACATTCCAGTGCTCATGTTAGTTCTCACTCTCTAGTGTTCTGTATTGTTTAAAGATTGATGGGTTCCCCTTTTGAGTCTCAAGGTTTCTTCCTCATAACAGCTAAGGGAGTTTTTTCCTTGCCACAGTCGCCATGGCTGCTCATCAGGAGTAAATTCTTCTTAACTCTTAAAATTCTGTAAAGCTGCTTAGAGACAATGTTTGTTGTGAAAAGCGCTATAGAAATAAACTTGACTTGACCACCAACTAATTAAATGTCTTATTAAACCATTCATCATTCTTTCTCAACTTAAAAAAAAACAAACAACAGAGATGAAAAGAAATTAGCAACCAAGCAGCAATTTTTTAGTGCTGTATATTTACATTTACTAGACACACTTATCAAGAGTACCCCATAAAACTGATTTGTGTAATTCTCCTGCTAGTCCAGATAGGCCATGGTCAAAAAGTACAACTGGCTGAAGATCGTATAAATAATTAAGTGTAGTAAATGAAGTAAAACAATTTTGCTGAAATGTTTTTAGTTTGTATTTAAAAATATGATGAGACTGTTTGGACACCCACATAGACAATACAATATAACAATCTTGATTTCCTTATGTCTTGAAGTGAAAAGCATGAAGCTGAATTGTACATGAGACACAATTCAGACCAGTTAGTGGGTAACTGCAGTATGTCTAAATATGATAAGGTCTGAACAAGCAGCTGTGGTGAGTTTATTTAAGAGAAATTGTCAAAATCATGTGCTGGTGTACAAAGGAAAAATTGCATCATATAGCGAGAACAATCTCGAATAATCCAACACCAAGGTTTTGCACCTTTTCAGAAGGAGGAAAATAAAGCAGCTTAGTGTTCCTGGCATTCAGCCATGACAAGATGTCTGCCAGAAGTGCACAGATACACATAGTAACCTGGAGTTAGCTTGGATGTGGGCCGATACCACCTCAATCAGATATTCTTGGAACAGCTGCTTTAGTTCACATGTGAGTTCAGTGAACTCACTCACATAAACCGAGGTTAAAAAAAAAGGAGCCAGGGTTTGACTACATGCTGCATGGGTGAAAGAACAATTATGAATTAAAAAAAAAAGAGGACAGAGCACTGAACCTTGAGGGACACTAGAATAAAGTTTGCATGGAGAAAATCCCATCCTGTAAACATTTGCTAAGCCAGTGATTCCAATGCTGATAAGAAAGAAAAAAAAGGATATTATAGTTTGCTATACGGAAGACTGCAAATATCCACAAAAAGGACTAATGGCAGTTTGCCTGATCAAGAAGCATGAAGCTTCTCAATAGCTACCACACCAAAAGTGTCCAGTGCTTGGCTTGAAGCCAGACTAGTTGGGGTGCTGGATAAAGCACTAGGTGAGAAACACAGACAACTATATTTCTTTAATATTCGGATATACTGTGCCCACACACACAGAAAACCAGATGGTGAATCATATCGGGAGAGTTTATGCCAACACTTTTAAATCAGTTTACACTCTTGCATGCCCCATGACGTGTTTTCCAGCAGAACCACTCTCCAGCAAAATAATAGTTGAATGGTACAGTGGCGGTGATAGTCTGACCTTTAATGCAAAATACTGGGCCAAGAAAGGTGTGTGGAGATTTCTCGTGTCCTTGAAGTTGTTGTTTTTTTAGGATGGTTCTTCTGCACCACTTACCCCCACACATGCTTACGAAACTTTGATGGACTTGTAATGGAATCTAGATGAATTAGAATATGTGGTTATGTCACTGGTTACAATACCTGTTCTGAATCTCTATTATTTTATATCTTGTCAAGGGACAATATTATACAATAGAAATTAAACTAGGCTATTTTTTAGAGGAGTCACTGTGCAGCTTGTATAGCAGTATAGATTTACTGTCCTGTGAAAATAACTTAACATACAGCCGTTATTGTCAAAATACCTGGCAACAAAAGTGAGTACACCCTAAATGATAATAGAGCCACATGTCTTCTTTATCATATTCATGTTTTTATCTGTTTGACAGGACCACACAAATATGTGCATCTTGTATTAGAGCAGTTTGGTGCTTTGAGTTAAATTCTCTCGTACTGACCACTGGATGTTCAACATGGTATATCATGGCAAAGAACTCTCTGAGGATTTAAGAATTAGAATTGTTGCTCTCCACAAAGATGGCCTAGACTATAAGAAGATTGGTAAGACCCTGAAACTGAGTTACAGTGCAGTGCCCAGGGATTTTCGAAACGGTTTCCACTAGGAAGAGACCTTGCTAGGGTCAATTAAAGAAAAGGAGTCTTTGTGCTGTGTGTCAGGTACAGAATCTGGCTTTAAAAAACAGATGGATGAGTGTTGCCAAAATTGCTTTAAGGTTGCAGAAGCGGAAAGTCCGCTTGTCACTGCTCAGACCATATGACGCACACTGCAACAAGTCAGTTTGCTGGCCGTCGCCCCAGAAGGAAGTCTCTTCTGAAGCTGGCTCACAAAAAAGCCCACGAACAGTTTGTTGAAGTCAACCTGTCCAAGAACATGAATTACTGAAACCATGTCCTGTGGTCTGAATGAAGAAGAACTTGTTTGGCTCAGATGGTGTCCAGCATGTGTGGTGACGCGCTGGTGAGGAGTACAAAGAAAATTGTGTCTTGCCTGCATTCAAGCATTGTGGTGGTAGGATCATGGTCCGCGGCTGCATGAGTGCTGCTGGTACTGGGGAGCTGCGGTTCATTAAGGGAAACATGGATTCCAACATGTACTGTGACATTCTGAAGCAGAACATGATGCCCTTCCTTTCAAAAACTGGACCAAATGTCAGTTTTCCAACATAATAATGAACTCAAACACACCGCCAAGATGACAACTGCCTTGCAGAGGAAGCTGAAGGTAAAGGTGATGGCGTAGCCAAGTATGTCTCCAGACCTGAACCTTATTGAGCACCTGTGGGGCATCCTCAAGCAGAAGGTGGAGCTGCACCATGTGTCATACATCCAGCAGCTCTGTGATGTCATTATGGAGGAGTGGAAGAGGATCCCAGCAACAATCTGTGCGGCTCTGGTGAATTGCATGTCGAGGAGGATTAAAGCAGTGCTAGATAACAATTATGCTCACACAAAATATTGACACTTTGGACAGTTTTGACATGTTCAGTTAGGGTGTACTCACATTTGTTACCAGTTATTTGGACAATAATAGCTGTATGTTGAGTTATTTTTAAAGAACAGTAAATCTGTACTGCTGAACAAGCTGCACATTGACTACAATAAAGTATATCCAAGTTTAATTTCTATAGTATTGTCCCTTAAGAAGATCTACAAAAATGTGAGATTGTACTCACTTATATATATATATATATAAGCACACACAGAGTACTGAAAAAAGACATCAGGATTGTTTGCCATCGTCAATGTTTGCTGCAATTGATTGTTTTGTCTTAACGACTCTGTATTGATTAGTGTGTCTGTGACCCCGATTCTTTGACCTGTACATTTTGTCTGTGTTTTAAAGCAGTTAATCCCATTAGAGCATCTCAACACTTTACTCTTTTTCTATTTTTCTCAATCACCTTAAAAGCCTCTTGCTCGCTTTACCGTTCCTGAAACCTTAAAAGACAAAGTCACTCTGAGGCAATTTATCTGACATTCCGTTCCTCAACTATTGGTTATGCCTATGGCCTGAAGAATAAATTCCCACAAGGCTTCACCTTCCCATTTGTTTGTGTGACTGAGAACATATCATTTTTATCTTCTCTCTTGGGAAATCTTGCGGTTTTGCTATTGGACAGCTTTTCAAAAGTGCATCTAAGAGCTGAATGTCAAAAAGCTGATAGAAGTCAGTGTATAAACTTCAAGAATTTGTGGTTCTTTGTAGTTGGATGAGCAAACACAAAAATAAAATATATATGTCTTTAGACTTTCCCTTTCTTCATTGAATCTCCTATTTGTGATAATTGAACCAGGTTTCAGACAAGCCACAGGCCTAGGCAATAATTAGAAATGTAAGGCAGGCTAAATGACAGGCCAAACAGCCTTAACTAGACAAAGCTAAATCAATAAATGTTAATTAGGCTTTAGTCAAACATTAATCAAAACAGATATCAGTGGCTTGGACTCAAAAAGACACAATGCAAGTCTTAAGCAAGACATTGCAAAAGTAACACATGAGATAATTAACAGGGAGTAATGTGAATGCAAGGAGGTAAGTGTTGTTGGTAATCAGTAATAATATTTGAATCAGGGAGAGGTCCTTAACAGGATCAGTATTGTACAAAACAAATTCCAAAAATGCTGAGACATTTTATTTTATTTTTTTATTTTAATAAAATGAAAACTAAAAGACTTTTAAATCATACTGTCTGCTACAGGTCTCAAAAAAGTTGACACAGGGGCATGTTTACCATGGTGTAGCATCTTATCTTCTTTTCAAAACAGTTTGAAGACGTCTGGGCATTAAGTTTATGAGTTTTTTGGAGCTTTGATGTTGGAATTTGGTTCTATTCTTGCCTGATATAGGTTTTCAGCTGCTGAAGAGTTTGTGATTGTCTTTTTTGTTTAATGATGCACCAAATGTTTTCTATGGGTGAAAGATCTGGACTGCAGGCAGGCCAATTCAGCACCTGGACTCTTCTACTAAGACACCATGCTGTTGTAAAAGCTGCAGTATGTGTTTTTCTACTGTCCTGCTGAAATACACAAGACTTTCCCTGAAATAGACTTCATCTGGAGGGGAGCTTATGTTGCTCTAAAACCATTATATACCTTACAGCATTTATAGTGCCATTCCAAAACATTCAAGCTGCCCATATTGTATGCACATATGCACCCCCATACCATCAGAGATGCTGGTTTTTTAACCGTACGCTGATGATACGCTGAAAGGTCTCCCTCCTCTATAGCCCGTAGGACATGATTTCCAACAAGAATGGCAAATTTGGACTTGTCTGACCATAGAACACTTTTCCGCTTTGAAACAGAGCCTCAGCCCACAGGACACCTACAATTTGAGACCTACAGCAGGCATCAAATTTGAAATGAGCTCATTTTGTGCATAAGAGTGTACAATTTCTTAGTTTAAACATTTGTTATGTTCTCTATTTTCTATTGAATAAAACATTGGCCCATGTGATTTGAAAGTCTTTTAGTTTTAATTTTTACTCAAATTTAAAAAACGTCCCAACATTTTCAGAATTTGGGTTTTAGTTTGCATCTTTGGGCATGACCACCACAGTTATGCCTTGAGACAGTTTCACAATTTAGAGCAAAGCAGTAAAACTACAGAGACTGAAAATAGACACAATCATACAACTAACTGCTTTCTTTGCATTCAAATATCTTGAAATCTTTATAACTTCTGCACCTCCTTTCTAATATTAAGCCTTTCCTAGGGACCAAAGAATATTAAAAACTGAACAGAACACACCCTGATTACTTTAGGCCTTCCAACAAACCTTTGCCAGACAATATAAGCCAAAAAAAAGGCTGTTGTGCTTTACAAAACTAAGAAAAATCACATTGCAATGCCGTCTTTCCCCACCAGCCGAATTACTGACATAAAAATATTTTTATTCATATTTATATGTCATATTTAGAGCAAACTGAAGGCAGAAGAAAGATTACATTTCAAAGGACTACTGTCATAATCAGGACAACACCTATCATGGTTTGAAAATTAAATAGTAAAATCCAATTACAGAGTTTAAAAACCGTGTTTATCAAATATATAAGTGGAATATAGTTCTTTTGAGTAAAGAAAGATCTTCCTTGGAGCAGCTTAGAAATAAGGTAATAAGTAGCTGCATGCGCAATACAATGCAAAGGAAAGTTTCTGTGTAAACATCCCCAGGGTTTTCTTTTCCAGTGTCCTGTTTTCATAGCATTACAGTAGCAGAGCTTATTCGCCTGTGGCATATCCATTTATGATTCTGATCAGATAGCTTCTTGGAATGGAATTGAAAAGAACTAATATATTTCTGAAGGAAAACTGTATTAGAGGAAGTGTTGATAGCAAAAAGCAATAGTATTTCAAGACTCCCTTACAGTAAATACAGACTTGCTGTTATCTTGATTTTGTGGTAACAACTCTCTGAATACAGATGTGCTGACTGAATTGCCTTGCTTTATCTTTGCATGAGTGAATATATATATATATATATATATATATATATATATATATATATATATATATATATATATATATATTGATTCTGAAGGAAGAGTACAGTAAGAGTGTAGTGAAGGTGAAGAGAGTTTCTGATCGGGTGATGAACTTGAAGCTGGAAGTTGAAGGGATGATGATAAATGTCATCAGTGCTTATGCTTCACAAGTTGGCTGTGAGATGGAGGAGAAGGAAAGATTCCAGAGTGAATTAGATGAAGTGGTAGATGGTGTACCTAGGAAAGAACGATTGGTGATTGGGGCAGACTTTAATGGGCATGTTGGTGAAGGGAACAGAGGTGATGAGGAGGTGATGGGTAGGTATTGCCTTAATGAGAGGAATGTGGAAGGGCAGTTGGTGGTAGATTTTGCTAAAAGGATGGAAATGGCAGTGATGAACACTTATTTTAAGAAGAAGGAGGATCATAGGGTGACATATAAGAGTGGAGAAAGGTGCACCCAGGTGGACTATGTTCTATGCAGGAGATGCAACCTGAAGGAGATTGGAGACTGTAAGGTGTTGGCAGGGGACAGTGTAGCTAGACAGCATCGGATGGTGGTCTGTAGGATGGTTTTGGAGGCGAAGAAGAAGAGAAGGAGAGTGAGGACTGAAAGGAGAATAAGATGGTGGAAACTGAAGGAGGAAGAGTGTAGTGTGAGGTTCAGGAAGAGGTCAGACAGGGGCTCGGTGGTGGTGAAGAGGTGTTGGATGATTGGGAAACTACTGCAGGAGTGATGAGGAGGCAGCTAGAAAAGTACTTGGTGTGACATCTGAAAATAGAAAGGAAGACAAGGAGATGTGGTGGTGGAAAGAGGAAGTGCAGGAGAGCATAAGGAGAAAGAGGTTGGCAAAACAGAAGTGGGATAGACAGAGTGATGAGAAAAGTAGGCAGGAGTACAAGGAGATGCGGCAGCAGGTAAAGAGGATGTGGCAAAGCCAAGGAAAAGGCATATGAGGAGCTGTATGAGAGGTTGGACACTAAGGAAGGAGAAAAGGATTTATACCGATTGGCCAGGCAGAGGGACCGAGCTGGGAAGGATGTGCTGCAAGTTAGAGCAATAAAGGATGGAGAGGAAATGTGTTGACTAGTGAGGAGAGTGTGTTGAGAAGGTGGAGGGAGTATTTTGAGCAGCTGATGAATGAGGAAAATCAGAGAGAGAGAAGGTTGGATGATGTGGAGTTGGTGAAGCAGGATGTAGATAGGATTAGTAAGGAGGAAGTGAGAGCAGCGATTAAGAGAATGAAGAGTGGAAAGTCGGTTGGACCAGATGACATACCTGTAGAAGCATGGAGATGTTTAGGAGAGATGGCAGTGGAATTTTTAACCAGATTGTTTAACAAGATTCTGGAAGGTGGGAGGATGCCTGAGGAATGGAGAAGGCGTGTGCTGGTACCGATCTTTAAGCATAAGGAGATGTGCAGACCTGCAGTAACTACAGGGAATTAAGTTGATCAGTCACACCATGAAGTTATGGGAAAGAGTAGTGGAAGCCATGCTGAGAGAAGAGGTGACCATCTGTGAGCAACAGTATGGTTTCATGCAGAGGAAGAGCACCACAGATGCCTTATTTGCTTTGAGGATGTTGATGGAGAAGTATAGAGAAGGACGGAAGGAATTGCATTGTGTATTGTTGGATTTAGAGAAAGCGTACGACAGAGTGCCGAGAGAGGAGTTGTGGTATTGTTTGAGGAAGTCAAGTGTGTCAGAGAAGTATGTGAGGGTGGTGCAGGACATGTATGAGGACAGTGTGACAGCAGTGAAGTGTGCAGTAGGAACGACAGACTGGTTCAGGGTGAGGTTGGACTGCATCAAGGATCGGCCCTGAGCCCTTTCCTGTTTGCAGTGGTGATGGACAGGTTGACGGACGAGGTCAGACAGGAGTCTGCCTGGACTATGATGTTTGCGGATGATATTGTGATTTGTGGTGAGAGTAGTGAGCAGGTTGAGAAGAGCGTGGAGAGGTGGAGAGGGGAATGAAAGTCAGTAGGAGTAAGACAGAGTACATGTGTGTGAATGAGAGGGAGGGCAGTGGAGTGGTGCGGTTGCAGGGAGAAGAGGTGGAGAAGGTGGAGGAGTTCAGGTACCTGGGGTCAACAGTGCAAAGTAATGGAGAGTGTGTTAGAAGTAAAGAAAAGAGTGCAGGCAGGGTGGAGTGGGTGGAGAAGAGTGACAGGAGTGATTTGTGATAGTAGGGTATCTGCAAGAATGAAAGGGAAAGTTTATAGGACTTTGGTGAGACCTGCGATGTTGTATTGAGTAGAAGACAGGAGGTGGAGCTGGAGGTAGCAGAGCTGAAGATGTTAAGGTTTTCGTTAGGAGTGACGAGGATGGACAAGATTAGAAATGAGTTTATTAGAGGACAGCGCATGTAGGATGTTTTGGTGACAAGGTGAGGGAGGCGAGATTGAAATGGTTTGGACATGTGCAGAGGAGGGACATGAATTATATTGGTAGAAGAATGCTGAGGATGGAGCCACCAGGTAGGAGGAAAAGAGGAAGGCCAAGGAGGAGGTTCATGGATGTGGTGAGGAAAGACATGCAGGTAGTTGGTGTGAAAGAGGCAGATGTAGAGGACAGGGTGGTATGGAGACGGATGATCCGCTGTGGCGACCCCTAATGGGAGCAGCCGAAGAAGAAGATATATATATATATATATATATATATATATATATATATATATATATATATATATATATATATATATAAAATACACTCTCAGATCCTTCTTTTAGTTTACTGGTAGATTCAGATACTTCTCACAAACTGTTTCTTATAGATTGTGTATCTCCAAAATGGCACAATCAATGTAAGACTGATTCAAAATAATGATTTCTCCCCAAGTTTTTAAAGAATTCCTGACAGGCAACATGTCTTCATCCATTTTCTTTCCTGATTTCTAAAGTTGTATTTCTGTGAAAATGTTTTTATGTCCCATTTTTAGTTTGCACAGCATCCCAAGCAAGCAGAAAAAATAGCTCATCCACTATAGTCTCAGAAAACCTCTTATACATCTCAAGCTAAAGGCACAATAAAAAAGCGGTGATGAGCCTTTTGCACTGCTTGTGTTCTTGCTTCCTCGCTTTCATTCTCTCCCACCCTACCTCTCATCTGGATGTATGAATTTCTCTTTGATGCTCTGCAGCTGTGCTCCTCTTCAGACGGCACGAGTCAACAGAACATGAAGAGAGCGTTTGAACCACATGGCAATCTATCTGCATTGTGCCCTGCGCTGGAAGCCGACTCGCTCCGCTATTCATTTGGATAGCACGCTATGCACGAATCTGATTGATGAAGGAAGCACCTACTGTAGATGGAGCCTTTATTTTTGCAGACATTGTGCTGCTTGGATGGACAGAAGATGGATTATAATGGCGGAATGAAGCAGACTCTTAGGCATGGTGGTTAGGTGCTGACTCCACAGTACTTCCTTATTTTCATTCTGACATGGACTCTCTAAGCTATGTAGTGGGCTGCCCTTATCTCTGATTCACACAAAAGAAACAGAAAATAATAAAATAGAATAAAAATGAAGGATGTTGGACCAATGAGATTAAAAGCATCCTGCATGGAGGCTATTGTAATCCTGGCTTTATCATAAATACCTACTGTTGAGTGTAGAAAGAAAAAGAAAGAGAGAGATAGCAAGTGGGTAGAAGGGATGGGTGATGTCAGCAGGGAGCATCTGATTTAACATATTCATTATTTTAACTTGTGACAAAAGAGAATAAGGTGTCTTGCAATCACACACACACACACACACACACACACACACAGAACTGGGACCACCCTCCAACTATGTGATCCAGGATCCCCAAACAGCATCTAAATCACTGCGCTTTCCAAAAATAAGCATGATGCCCTGATTTGCATAGCATATTGGTGGTACTAGTTGCCCCAGGATCTCAGATCTCACATACACTCGTTCGATGTCACCACACAGTACACACTGCAGATGGAGGGGTGCATGAAACTATAATTATGGTATCACTGTCTCTTTAGGGAACCTGAAAATCTGGGCCACATTCTTCAGTTCATTAAAAAGAGTATGATGAAGCAACTTCATGCGTTCTTGTTAAAAAAAAAAATGCACTTTCAAAGTCCAGGCAACTGCAACTTAAGTTAGCTTTTTCCAGACTTAGAATAAATAACGGTCATATTCATATTATAATATAATGTGGTCATTGCTGGTAAGATTTGAACGATTTAAAATTAATAAGATATCCCTTTATTCGTCCCACAGTGGGGATATTTCTGATAACTAATAGATGAAAGAGAGAAACCAGACATGAATAATTAAACAGAGAAAAACTTGAACACATTTTTTTGTGTCCAAAGGCTGTTTATTTTTGTCATGTAATGAGGAAGATGGGGATGTAAATGCAGATGAAGATGATGCTTATAAAACAGGCAGATAAATTCAAATAATAATTCAATATGGCTAACAAGCATGGACCAGGCATTAGGCAAACAACATAAACTGGACAAAGCATTAACCTCAACATGAAACCAATATGAGATCAAAAACTGTGAAAACAAAACACAGAACAAAGGCTTAGTAAACAGAAGAGAACAAAGACAACTGAATGTATTACTTCACAGTGAGCTGAATGAATAAAAGTCCTGTAGCTCTGATAAGTGCGTAAATGGAAACAGATGTGACTGATCAGTACAAAAGTGACTGTGAACATACATGTGTGGGTTTGATAGTTGAAGTACAGGGTGGCCATGTTTAAAGATCATGGTGTCTAATATGAAATTATGTTTTCAAAAATGTACAGATTATTATATATTTACAAGGAATCAAACCAGACATGCTATTATAGGAAAATAATGAGATGATATTACGTTTTGAATTAATGAGCATTGTATTTAGTGAGTTTATAGTGGTGTTATTAGTTTAAATTGTTGTAGAGGTATAAACAGTCTTTCTCTTAACAGTCTCATTTTCTGTGGTATTAAAAAAGTGCCACTTGTCAGTCAAAACAGAGACAAGTGACTGAAATAAAGAAACATTTGCTGTTACAAGAAACCTTTGCTGAAGATTATGACGCTCTGACACTAGAGATTCCTTCAGTAGATGTCCAACAAACTATTTAACATTTATTATAGAATTGACAACATCAGAGCTGTCAAGAGCCGCCCATAATTACATGTCCTGCTTATGAAACTGCATACTATTATTTGCAATCGGTTTCACTGGAGTTCCTGAATGACATGCTTCAATAATAGATGAGGATATTTGAACATTAGTCAAGTCCTACCATATAAAATAATTATTGAGAACGGCAACTGCCATTAAAATACTAACTTGTAACCGAAAAAAGCTTTCTGTGGCATATTTCAAAGGTGTATCAGATATGATGTTTTTTTTTGTCGATCACAGTCATTTTGTCTTTGTTTTGTATTGTCATCTTTTCTGGTTTAATATAGCATATGTATTCCTGTTCCCTATTGTGCTGTGTTGATTAGAGGTTCATCACAATAATGATCAATGAGTTTGTTGATTTCTCAATAGCGTGAATTGGAACAGCAGTGAGCCTCTCGAACCTTACTATCAACTGACCACATTATATATTTCAGATTTATTAAGAGGGCTCTGATACTGCCCACACTTATTATGTAATAATAAGTGTATTGATGGGGATGAATCTGAGTTTAGCATAAATTCCTTACAAAATTCCTTACATGACAGAAGCTGCAGAATCATTTGTAGGATTATTTGAATGCATTTACACTACAAACCAAGGTTTGGACCCATTTGCTTAGAAAAGAGTTGTCTTAATTTTTTACTTCCTGCTACAATTTTAGAATAATATATATATAAAAAAAACATTAACAGAATGATAAGATGGATATATAAGTGCCCAGAAGAATAGGGTCAAACCAATGTAAATGATGTTATTTAAGTCTGTCATGTCAATCTCATTTTAGGAAAAGGGGCACATTACTTTTTGATTGTCAGGTGGGCCTGACCAAAAAAACTGTTAACTTGCCAAAACCACACATCAAGGCCTCTTATTAAATGCTTTAAAAGAGGCATTATGAAAGCACACATGATTAAACATACAGTGTATCACCTTCAGATCAGATGGACAGTCCATATAGACCTCCTGGATTTGTTATTATAAATCAAAAATCTACAGATAAAGTGAGAAAAATATATATTTGTAATAATTATATTAATTAATAATAAATAAATAAATTAGTAATTAATTAGTAATACATATAATAATTTATTTTATTTTATTCCTTTTTATATTATTTACAAATAAAAAATGTGATTATGTAACTATTATTAGTTTATTATTATTTTTTTAGAAAGAGACATGGTTACAGGTTCAAATGTTCAACTGCCTTATTAAATGGCATTTATTATTCTATTTTTCCCTCTAGTAGAATTACAGAGACTTTTTTAATCTTCCAATTAAAATTACTGCCCACGAGATAATTATCATTTAGAGCACAAAAATTCATTTATTACAATCTTTATTATTATAATCCCTGCCTGTAGTCGTATGTTTGATGCTCCTGGTTGAAATTCTTCACAATATTGCTGAGGAAGTCTTGAATACGCTGACCATCTTTTTAAGCATATTTTTAAGCGTATTTTGTAGAAATAATTTATACATTTGCATTAATAGACATAAAGCTATAGAAAAACATAAACGTTCAATCTGGCATGTCTGAATATTTGACTGCTAGTGTACAACCAATGTACTGTATCTTTGGGCAATTGTGCTGAACATGACAGGATCGTATATAGTATCTGCCTGGCTGTGTCATTGTTGGTGAGGCTGCAGCAACCTCCTGTTTTTGTGTATGTTGTTTTTTTTCATTATCACAAAAAAAAGGAAAAAAGTGCCACCGGTTGACATGAAATTTTCATGATAGCATGGTGACTAACAGAATTTGTATATTTTATGGCAGTGTATATATGTGTATGATTCTGATCATGTTCGTGAAAAAGAATGAAGCTGTCATTCTGCTACTTTCTTTGTCTCTGCCCTTTTTTGAGGTTGCCTTTACTGAGGAACCTACAGCCATCCACATTTGCATTTTTATTTATACCCACAGAGATGGATCCTATAGTGCTTTGCTGAAGCTTTGCTCCTTTAATCTCTTGGCTTAGCAGTAGAAGTAAAGGCATATCCTTAAAAATAAAACAATCTGTGAGTATCACTGTAATCGGCTTCCTGTCTGCTAGATCGCTGTGTACGTTGCTGATTTTCTCATTCTGCATATTAGCAAATACTTTCAATAGACATTTTTTAGGAGTGATGCTTAAAAAATTAAGAAACTGGTTTGATATATAGAACTTGGTGTCACTGGGTCTATAGAGGGAATGAAGTAAAATTTTCATACTTTTTTAGCACACACAGTACAATTAGGTTTTCATGTAGGAATGAATTCATACAGATTTGGCAAGGGATTACAAAATGTTCAAAAGCAAGTCACGTTCACAGCCTCCAGGCAGCCTTATGTCCATTGCATTGTGTAAGAGCAATCAGTGGAGTGGTCATCAGTCATTTTTGACATTCTGCCTCTTCTAAAAAAGAACACACGAAGCATGACTGATTTGCTGAAGTCATTGCCTTTTTGAGGGAAGATGTGCTAAATATTAATGAACATCATTTTTGGAACCATCAAGGGGGGACAGTAATGCCATCCCTCCTACAAAGAGAAAACAGGTAATTCTGCCATCTAGGAGTCCTGGCTATGGATTACTGAATTCCATTATTGAAGATTGTGAATTTATAAAAAAATCATTTGATTTGACTATGTGTTTAGCACTGGTGGGGTCACCAGGTCCATTAACAAACTGCAAGGTCTAAAGCTGAATTGCTTACTCTGTATTAGGGAGTCAGTAAGAAGGGCACAATATGCAGAAAAAGATTTTCTAAACCCCAAAGCCCCTAGATGTTCCATTATAGCAAAGGTGCTATATATTTCTTTTTTTACAATTATCCAAGTCAACTTACAAATATGTTCTGTTGTCTGCTTGGAAGGAGAGCTAGTGCCGATGCATACGTAGGTTGAAGTACTTATTAATTCAGCTATTCAGAAAACTAGTGGGAGTACATATTTTCACTTTAATACCAGTCTAGAGAAGAGATTTGACACTTGTCTTCCTTGTGCCTTTAAAGCTGGCAGGCCAAGCTGGGCTATACCTTTGTCTCAAAGGGTATGGTGTCTGGTGCAGCATTTGGGTAGTGCAATTAGGAGAGTGAGGACTGGTAAATTTTTGGCTTTGTAGTCAAGCAGCAGGCTTTAAATCCTGTGTGGATTTAGCACTACAGGAACCAAAAGGAAATGCAGCACTTGAGTGATGTGGGTTAAAATGAGGCTGATTAAAGCCAAGTCAGGCTGCTGAATTCAGAATTAGTTACAATGGCACAATGACTGATGCAGGATGACTAGCCAAGGGGGAGTTGTAGCAGAAAATTTGTAATGCCAAGGGAGTGAATAACCATTTGAGTGCCCCTAGATCAGAAATAGTTAATAAAATAATATAATTATAAAATATGTGAGGATGCTTGATCAGGGAGTTCACCTATAATGGTTAGGATCTTGGAATGCAAAAAGAAAATATATATAACAAAATGAGAAGCATTCGAAAATATAACATTAGCTCACGGAAACAACTATACGAGTCCACTTTCTGTAGTCCTATGTGTAGGTTTACATAGTCTTAGTTACTTCTACAGCACCATGCTCCTGGAGGTAAGCTCTTTTGTTTCACTGTGTATTGTATTAGCTGTATATGCTTAAAATGACCATAAGGCCACTTGATGTGACTTGTCTGTAGGTGTCAAAAGAGAAGAAGACCTTGAGGAAACCTTGAGGGACACCAGTAGGGAGTCCTAATAAAGCCAATGTGGATTTGTATTAGTGTTTTTCACAGGAGTTGTTTCTGTAGAGTGTGCTGTTTTGAGGCCAGACTGGTTGTGGTCCCTGGAGCTGGTTATGGGTGAGAAAATGTTCAACTGTTTGTAAAAAAAAATAAATAAAAAGAAAGGTTGTTGAAGCGCAAACCAGTAAGTAGCTACTGATTTTAGAGTAGTAGTAATGCAATTCTTTTACGTGCGGAACATAGTTAAAATTTGAGTTCACTCAGGAACGTTTTAAATGGTGGACCGCAACTTAGTTTAGTCTCAGCCTCGCAATTTAAACGCATTTTTTATTATTATTAAACTTGAAAACATAGACAACAATGCCAGGGGTATAAAAAAGAATCTAGAGTTTGTACAGTGTCACTGTGGCTATTCACTCTATACCGGAAATCAGATTTGTTTTGTGCATGCATGAAGATTAGATTCTAGATTCAATAGTCTAGATAAAAAAGAATTTCCATTAAAAGGAGAAAATACTGACAATTTCACATATCGTGGGAGGGAATGAATAAAAGAATGAAGACAATTGTTAAAGTATGCTAAAATAAGTAGAACAGATAATAGATCAAATCTTTAGAAAATGAAATATTAAATTGAAAACACACACACACCTGTATTACCCAAATGGGGTACATGTAAACTTAATTTACTATTTAATAATGTTTAATAATTACATTTTTATTTATTCTATATTTTATTTTAATAAAATATTATACAATATTATTTTATGTATTATTTAAGCAAGTAAGCATTTTTAGCTAAAGTTGTTTAAAAAATGTAAACTGTTCAAATGTTGATCACAAATGTTAATAATAATAAACTGCGTTAATAACAAAAAAAAAAGCAATTTTATGTTTTGCATTTCTTCCTCCTAAACGTAAACAAATTGAATTGAACCGTGACTTAAAAAACAAGGGTACGTACCTGTGAATTTTGTGTACCGTTACATGCCTAATATATATAATATTATATATTATATTATATAAATTTTTATATAATTTTTATTTTTTATTTTTTTTACATGAAGCCAGTTTCATATCTCTATAATAGTAACAAGTTAATTTTGGGTAACTGTAGTTTGTTAGTGTAGCCCTTTCTGCTTAGCACCTGAGATCCCTGCTTGGCCAGTGCAATTTCACACTCCCACACACATACACTCTGCTTACTGCGAACAAAAAAATACACATCCCCCAATTATTGGCTGCAGCATCCAATTGATCTGGAATGAGTCTTTATAATAAGCGTGGGATTACTCTAGTTCCAACATATATCTACACATTCCCAGTTCTCTGCCTGCTGAATTTGTTGTATTCGTATTTTTTTCTCTTCTTATTCATTGCTTTTACATTAACCCGCTCCTTTCTCTTGTTTACAGAACAGGCAGGCAAAGGATCACATGGGAGTTTGAAATTGTCAAACCTTGTATGTGTGACAAATTTGCTCGAAAAAATGTCTTATTGTGCTTGTGCTGGAAATTTAGTGATTGAATCTCTGCCACATTAAGTTGGTCTTACTTACTTGCTTGATAATAATGTCATAATATTTTTTAATTCAAATCAAACACTGCATGAAATGTACATATAAAATGTTTACAGGGATGGAAAATACTTAAGTAATAGTTCTGAATTATTACACTTTTATCTTACGTTTTATCTTAGGTATTATTTTAGTGTATTTACTCTTGAGCAATACTAAAATCACTTGTACTTCAACTTAATACTTATAAAAAAGAAAAAAAAACGGTGTACAATTCTCACATTTGTACTCATTACAAGCCACAGAAATGTTTATTTTTCTCATTTAACTGATAACCAAATGCTTTGAGAAGTATAGATTTGGTCAAAAGGAGTTGCATTGTGTGTTTGTGGATTTAGAGAAAGCGTACGACAGGGTGCAGAGACAGGAGATGTGGTATTGTATGAGGCAGTTTAAGAAGTTGTATGAGGAAGGTGTGGCAGAGAAGTATGTGAGGGTGGTGCAGGACATGTATGAGGGAGAGTGTAGTGTGCAGCAGAAACGACAGACTGGTTCAAGGTGGAGGTTGGACTGCATCAAGATTTGTGATAGAAGGGTATCTGCAAGAGTGAAAGGGAAAGTTTATAGGACTGTGGTGAGACCTGTGATGTTGTATGGTTTAGAGACAGTGGCATTGAGTAAAAGACAGGAGGTGGAGCTGGAGGTAGCAGAGCTGAAGATGTTGAGGTTTTCGTTGGGAGTGACGAGGATGGACAGGATTAGAAATGAGTATATATTAGACGGACAGCGCATTTAGGACGTTTTGGATACAAAGTGAGAGAGACGAGATTGAGATGATTTAGACATGTGCAGAGGAGGGACATGGGGTATATCGATAGGAGAATGCTGAGGATGGAGCCACCAGGAAGAAGGAAAAGAGGAAGGCCAAGGAGGAGGTTTATGGATGTGGTGAAGGAAGACATGCAAATAGTTGAAAGAGGCAGATGTAAAGGACAGAGTAGTATGAAGACAAATGATCATCTGTGGAGACCCCTAATGGGAGCAGACGAAAGAAGAACATCCAAATGATAACCAAATGTCATATATGAGTCAAAGAATTCAGAAATCTATAATTATTTGAGTTTAGCATCCTGTCAAATCACTGGTGAAAAAAGACCAGGTTTTTCACCAGGTTTGCACACACTGCAGGGGGGATTTTGGCCCACTCCTCCACACAGATCTTCTCTAGATCAGTCAGGTTTCTGGCCTGTCACTGAGAAACACGGAGTTTGAGCTCCCTCCAAAGATTCTCTATTGGGTTAAGGTCTGGAGACTGGCTAGGCCACGGCAGAACCTTGATATGCTTCTTACAGAGCCACTCCTTGGTTTTCCTGGCTGTGTGCTTCGGGTCATTGTCATGTTGGAAGACCCAGCCTTGACCCATCTTCAATGCTCTAACTGAGGGAAGGTGTTTTTTCCCCAAAATCTCGCAATACATGGCCCCAGTCATCCTCTCCTTAATACAGTGCAGCGCCCTGTCCCATGTGCAGAAAAACACCCCCAAAGCATGTTGCTACCACCCCCATGCTTCACAGTAGGGATGGTGTTCTTGGGATGGTACTCATCATTCTTCTTCCTCCAAACACGTTTAGTGGAATTATGACCCAAAAGTTCTATTTTGGTCTCATCTGACCACATGACTTTCTCCCATGACTCCTCTGGATCATCCAAATGGTCATTGGCAAACTTAAGACGTGCCTGGACATGTGCTGGATTAAGCAGGGGAACCTTCCGTGCCATGCATGATTTCAAACCATGACATCTTAGTGTATTACCAACAGTAACCTTGGAAACGGTGGTCCCAGCTCTTTTCAGATCATTGACCAGCTCCCCCTGTGTAGTTCTGGGCTGATTTCTCACCTTCTTTAGGATCATTGAGACCCCACAAGGTGAGATCTTGCATGGAGCCCCAGTCCGAGGGAGATTGACATATGTTTAGCTTCTTCCATTTTCTAATGATTGCTCCAACAGTGGACCTTTTTTCACCAAGCTGCTTGGCAATTTCCCCGTAGCCCTTTCCAGCCTTGTGGAGGTGTACAATTTTGTCTCTAGTGTCTTTGGACAGCTCTTTGGTCTTGGCCATGTTAGTAGTTGGATTCTTACTGATTGTATGGAGTGGACAGGAGTCTTTATGCAGCTAACGACCTCAAACAGGTGCATCTAATTTAGGATAATAAATGTAATGGAGGTGGACATTTTAAAGGCAGACTAACAGGTCTTTGAGGGTCAGAATTCTAGCTGATAGACAGGTGTTCAAATACTTATTTGTAGCTGTATCATACAAATAAAAAGTTAAAAAATCATACATTGTGATTTCTGGATTTTTTTTTTTAGATTATGTCTCTCACAGTGGACATGCACCTACGATGACAATTTCAGACCCCTCCATGATTTCTAAGTGGGAGAACTTGCAGGGTGTTCAAATAATTATTTTCCTCACTGTATATTTTAAAGATGAATAAATCACAGCATTGCACTGTCAAACCTTAAGATTTTATATTTCATATACTGAACAAAGCAAAGACTTGTATAACATGGGACATCTCTTTTGCCTGTTTTCATGTTAAAGTAGATTTTGCTAACATTAATATAAACATTAACATTAACATTAACATTTAGAATCAGGTTTATTGGCCGAGTGTGTTGGCACACACAAGGAATTTGGTTCCAGCTGTTAGTGACTCTCAAAAGTACAGCTATAAATTACACTGTACATTTAGCTTGGACTATACGAGACAAAACAGACTATACGAGACAAAACAGAGAATGTTAGACAATATAGACAGTTCGAGTATTAAATACGAATACAGAGCACCAAATATTTTTTCTGCTGTTTTAACTGTGTTGCAGTCTGTTCCTGTCCTGTTTTGTTGTTGCTCCAAACCAGATGGTGATGGATGTGCACAGGACAGATTCAGTGACTGCAGTGTAGTAATGCATCAACAAGCTCCTATAGCAGACCATACTTTCTTAATGGGCATAGAAAGTACATTCTCTGCTGGGTCTTTTTGAGAATGGAGTTTATGTTGGACTCCCATTTCAGGTCTTTGGAAATGGTAGTGCCCAGAAACTTGAAGGTCTCACAGATGACATTAACATTAACAATAACGTTAACTAAACTTTTTCTTTACTGATGCTAGGCTTTACTGACTAGCATAGGTTTTTAGCAAAGCATGAAATGAATAGGCAACAAGTCAAATTCTACCTAATGGTTATGAGTTTTTGGTTCTTTAACCCGTTAGAACAACTGATTCTCAACACAATATTGCTGATCATAAAAGGCAGAAAATATACATTGTGTATAATGACCGCAGATGGATTATATTCTTGTTTGCTGTAGAGATCACAGCGTAAATTTAATGTATTCTGTTTCCTTTTGTATCTTCTTTAATTCCACCTAAGTCTCACAATTACTAATACTGATTAAAAGCTGTCATGTAAATGAAATATATCTGCAATTTAGCAGATGCATTAAACTGTGCAGAGTGTCACACTGTCATATATATAATTTTTTTCTGACATCTGAAATATTACATAAAGAGCCATTAATGAAAATTAACATGCAGTTTTTTTAATAATATCAACCTGCCAGGAAAGTACTCGCAACTGTACCATATGGAGCTAGCATGTATGTCTCTTTCTCTATATCTCACTCTCTTTTTCTGCTACCCACTTCTGAGACCTCCAGGCACTCACAGTGCCAGATGGCACACTCATCTGTGCTACCTCCTCAGCTAAATATTAATGTGCTTGTCTCCATTCAATTTTCTTTGTCGTCACTAATACCTCCTCAGGTTTCCATCAGTTGGCTCCTGCTGCATCAAACAGGATACATGCATGCTGATGTGCTGAAGTACAAGGAGGTGAGTTTTTAAAAAAAAGTTTTTATTTTTTCTCTTTCCTCCCCATCAAACTTACAAAGATTCCAACTGTTACAGTCCCAATTAAAATTATGAAAATTATGAAAACTGGTTTTGTGAAAGTAGATGTGATGTCATTTATCTTGATCTTCTATGCCTCTGAATAATTATGTCCAATTAGGACCTCTAATGTGTAAACATAGTGGTAGCTAGATGTGGTAGAAGATTGCCAGGCTTAAAAGTAAAACTATTAGGGCTGAGCAAATTAGTATATCATCAGTGACATAATAATAATGATAGATGACAAACTAATGGGGCTTAAAGATTTTGTGATGTTTGATTTTAGATTTTAGTGTTTCAATAATATATATATATATATATATATATATATATATATATATATATATATATATATATATATATATATATATATATATATATATATATATATATATATATATATGGGTTCCTGGTGGTCTAGTGGTTAGGATGCGGCGCTCTCACCGCTGCGGTCCGGGTTCGATCCCGGTCAGGGAACCAACCCCAGCCACTCTCAGTGCCGGTTCCAAGCCCGGATAAATGGGGAGGGTTGCATTAGGAAGGGCATCCAGCGTAAAAACATGTGCCAAATCAAACATGCGTAGGATCGCTGTGGCGACCCCTAACGGAGAAGCCGAAAGAAAGTTTTATATATCTATATCTATATCTATATATATACATATATATATATATATATATATATATATATATATATATATATATATATAAACTTTCTTTCGGCTTCTCCCGATAGGGGACGCCACAGGGGATCCTACGCATGTTTGATTTGGCACATGTTTTTACGCTGTTTTACGCTCCCACTTGAGAGAGGCCTGTAATTTTCATCATAGGTACACTTCAACTATGAGAGACAAAATGAGAAAAAAAAAATCCCGAAAATCACATTGTCTGATTTTTAAAGAATTTATTTGCAAATTATGGTGGAAAATAAGTATTTGGTCAATAACAAAAGTTCATTTCAATACTTTGTTATATAACATTTGTTGGCAATGACAGAGATCAACATTTTTCTGTAAGGTTTTTACACACTGTTGCTGGTAGTTTGGCCCATTCCTCCATGCAGATCTCCTCTAGAGCAGTGATGTTTTGGGGCTGTTGGATTTTCAACTCCCTCCAAAGATTTTCTATGGGGTTGAGATCTGGAGACTGGCTAGGCCATTCCAGGACCTTGAAATGCTTCTTAAGAAGCCACTCCTTCATTTCCCGGGCGGTGTGTTTGGGATCATTGTCATGCTGAAAGACCCAGCCACGTATCATCTTCAATGCCCTTGCTGATGGAAGGAGGTTTTCACTCAAAATATTATGATACATGGCCCCATTCATTCTTTTCTTTTACACGGATCAGTCTTCCTGGTCCCTTTGCAGAAAAACAGCCCCAAAGTATGATGTTTCCACCCCCATGCTTCACATTAGGTATGGTGTTTTTTGGATGCAACTCAGCATTCTTTCTCCTCCAAACACGAAAAGTTAAGTTTTTACCAAGAAGGTTTATTTTGGTTTCATCTGACCATATGAGATTCTCCCAATCCTCTTCTGGATCATCCAGATGCTCTCTAGCAAACTTCAGAGCAGGGGGACACGTCTGGCACTGCAGGATTTGAGTCCCTGGTGGCGTAGTGTGTTACTGATGGTAGCCTTTGTTACTTTGGTCCCAGCTCTCTGCAGGTCATTCACTAGGTCCCCCCGTGTGGCTCTGGGATTTTTGCTCACCGTTCTTGTGATCATTTTGACCCCACGGGGTGAGATCTTATGTGGAGCCCCAGATTGAGGGAGATTATCAGTGGTCTTGTATGTCTTCCATTTTCTAATAATTGCTCCCACAGGCGATTTCTTCACAACAAGCTGCTTACCTATTGCAGATTCAGTCTTCCCAGCCTGGTGCAGGTCTACAATTTTGTTTCTGGTGTCCTTTGACAGCTCTTTGCTCTTGCCCATAGTGGAGTTTGGAGTCGAGGTTGTGGACAGGTGTCTTTTATACTGATAATGAGTTCAAACATGTGCCATTAATACAGGTAACAATTGAAGGACAGAGGAGCTTCTTAAAGAAGAATTACAGGTCTGTGAAAGCCAGAAATCTTGCTTTTTTGTAGGTGACCAAATACTTATTTTCCAACATAATTTACAAATAGATTCTTTAAAAATCAGACCATGTGATTTTTGGGATTTTTATTTTTTATTTTGTCTCTCATAGTGTACCTATAATGAGAATTACAGGCCTCTCACATCTTTTTAAGTGGGAGAACTTACACAATTGGTGGCTGACTAAATACTTTTTTGCCCCACTGTATATATACACATATATAGTATATATCCTTAAAGGACTAACATACACTGGAATTTCTGTTAATTAACAGATCTAATGAGGAATATGTTATGACAAAAAAAATTAAAATTTGCAATGACATTCCAGTTTTCTGCAGAGTTAAAAGTAAAAACCTAATAAATCATGTCATCCTAGGTTTAGGCTTTGCTGTTATAATAACCTCCACTCTTTAAGGAAGATGTTCCTCTATATTTTGTTTAGGTTTTCCAGTTCAACACATAAACACTTTAAATTTGTGGTAACTGTTTGGGGAAGAATCACATAAGGCTGAAAAGGTCAGGTGTCGCAATACTTTTGTCAATATAGTGTGTCCTAATTTTGGATCTGCTGTTCATTTATTAATTTATCTTCAGTAACTATTTATGTTGGAGACACAGTGGGAACACATTCTGAATGGGACACCAGACTAATGCAGGACACCGTGTAGACACACATTTACACTTAGGCATGTTTTGGGAAGTGTCAGTAAAATGGGAAAACCTCAGAGGAATCCCACAAGGATGGTGAATGTATTGAACAGAAGACTCTGGAGCTGCGAGGCAGCAACCCTACAGTAGTGACTGAGCAACTGTGCCCACCTGGGCTAAATTGTACAACATGCAATTCATTATTACAGCCTTTCCATTGTGGAATTAATGCATTATAAAATACTCTAAATGCATGTTAGTGTATTTTAAGGTTACTTCATCTGCATCAAGACTCATTAGAATATTTGTCACACTGGAATATGCACAGTTAAATATGCAAAGATATTCAGTCTGAATTCACATCTGCAGAAAGTAATTCATGGCCCATGTAATCATTAAGAGTGATGCACCTTGGGACCCTCGCTGACAAAAACCAGCTTAAATTCCAGCTGGTTAGAATAGCATGAGCTTTTCAACTAGCAGACGAGATGCACACGCTTTATTTGATCTGTTATTATTCTTAAAGATGTTTAAGTGTATGCAAATGTGTCATTTGCCTATCTCACAGTGCTTCATTTTAAAAGATGTTTAGAGATATGCAAATGCACCATTGCTAATTCAGTTAGAAGTGTTTGTGCCAGCTTTACTTGCTGCTGTCATTTATATCAAAGATGGAGCGGTTGATGAAATGTGAAAATTACATTACATTAACATGATTACATGTACACTGGATTAATTCATTTGATTTTATCTGTTGTTGTTCTATTTCAGTAGATCGAATATGTAATCCAAATGTCCTCTAACCATTCTGCTGAATTCATCTAAAGGCATTGCATTTTGTTCAAATCATTTGCTGAAATTGTTTCATTAATTTATGCGACTCTTTAAACAGCTCTACAAGCTACAAGCTAATGCCTGCACACTCTACTGAACTGTTAAATCTATAGTGTTTTACAGTAATTTGAGTTTAATTTAAGGTATATTAGAAGGAAAATATGACACAGATTAAAAAAGTGTGACTGAGAAAACAGCATGCTAAATACACTGAAGTGTATAGATGGCATAGAAATTATATAGTATAAATAAAGTATTGTAGTTAAAGGCACCAAACTCTATAAAATATATAAGCTATATATATATATATATATATATATATATATATATATATATATATATATATATATATATATATATATAAGCTATATAAAAAGATTTCTGTAATTGATTAGACATGTATTTTACAACATACAAAAATCATTGTGTGTATATATATTCAGATGTGGCCGTTGAAGTCCAAAAGTGATATCAGTATTTTGTCACACCACAAAATAAAAGTTACTTGTATTCAGGTAATGCAGCTGTCATCAATTTTCTGAACTCAACTTTTACAAATCAGCCATATCTAATTTCTTCATTATCAGTACAACGCTATTTATTAGGCTTGCTAATGATATCCAAGGAATAAATCTGTATCTGAAATTGTTTCTACTGGCCACATTTGCAAGTTATATTTGAAGTCCTCGGCTCACTCCTAATGATCAGTGTAATGGCCTAATGAACAGATTAAGCTTCTCATCCACCACTGTGATCAATGCCAGTGTTACAGGTCAGTGTACTGATTCTTCTTGTCTCTACGACAACAGCTAATTAATCTCATGAAAGTGGGATTATAGTTATTAGTGTGAGACGGACAGTCAGAGCCATAAAGTCCTATTTCATGCACAGATTACATAACCTTCCAACAAATAGATTCGACCCAGGGTGACAATTTCACACAGAAAACATGAAGTGACAGTCTGCTTAGCAATGCACAGCCAACATAGCATAGCCGTTATTACTTGAGCTTGCTTTGTTTAATAAGGCTTGCAACCTCTGAACCTTGTGGTTAAGGAACACTGAAGCAAAACAACCTAGTGGTTTGTGCATCAGTGTGTGAACTGTATGCTATATTGAAATGAATGGTTAGTAAGATGCAAATGCATATAGACTTTTAGTAACATAAAGTGTTTAGTTACATTTTCGGCTACTGCAAGCATCAGCTTCATAAATTATACAACTATCTGTAACTGTACTAAAAATATATTCCCACAATGATAATGATGGAGAATGCTATCTGGTGACTGTAAAGGCCATAGCATAGGATTTACATAATTTTCATCTCTCTCTTTTTATTTTCATTTCACTTCCTTAAACCATTCAGTGAGCTTTTGTGCCCCTTGAATGGGGTTGTGTCACCCTATAATAGACCACTCCCCAATTTTTCATGAACAGATGAAGGTGATCACTCAGATTAATGTCATATTAATTTGCAGTGACCTCACCTCTAATAGGACAAGCATATCCAAAGCATAATAATAAAATGCCTCCTACAGCATAACAGTCAGTGGTTCCCTTTCAGGAACTCGAACTGTGTCAACAATGCTTTGTTGTCACGCTCTAAATCACGTGTCCAATGGAAAGCTCGGCATCACCGGCGGGGTGACGACACCACCAGAAAGCTATAAAACGCACATGGAGTGAAGCCAGCGCTAGCTTCTGTTTGTTCATGAAGCGCTCTATGGGTATGTGTATATTGTCTGTCCATATTGTTTGTCAAAAAAATATGAAAGCAACCAAAAAGACCAAGCACATCTTTTCACTGGACTGCTGTACGCCCCTCTAGTGCCCAATGGTCTATTCCGGAACTCCGTAAACACGGTAGTCATGAGGTTCCAGGAGGCTAAGAAACAGGTGGTGGCATTTCAGCGGTTCCTCCCTCGTCACTCTCATGGGGCCGCTTGGTGGGTGCAGCACCAGGAACAACCACAGGTGATGCTCTGTTTCAGAAACAGAGCATCGTGACTTGCACTCCCCCCACTAGGGATCATGTGCAATCCTGGACTGAAACCCCATGAGATGACATGACTGTCCTATTAAATAAGAGTCCTGACACGGGACGTTCTGGGGACTTTGCTGGGAAAGGGCGTGGTGCACCTCATTACACGGTGCCCGCCCCACCTTGGCACCCCTAGGGTCCTGGTCTGTCAACCTTCAGGACATAGCCAGCTCCAGCGAGCATCCTCCTCGATTTCTGCCCAGTATCGTAGCAGACCTTTAAAAGGTCAGTCTCAAGAGACTGATACCCTTAAGAGACTACCTGGCAGCCTGGGAAGCCCTCCCAGACGTGTCTCGGTGGGTCCTGCATACTGTAGACAGAGGCTATACGATTCAGTTCAGGTCTTGTCTGCCCCGGTTTGATGGGGTGTGTCCTGAGCAGGCTCTCCTGAGGAAGGAGGCCATCTAGGTGGTCCCTCCATCAGACAGAGAGTCCAGGTTCTTCAGCCTGTACTTATAGTTCCCAAAAAGGATGAAGGGTTGCGTCCTATTCTAGATCTACGTCAGCTGAACTGCTCACTAATGAGACTCAGGTTTAAGATGCTAACCCTCAAGCAGGTCGTGTCTCAGATCAGATCCAAGGACTGTTTTGTCACAAATAGATCTAAAGGATGCTTACTTTCATGTATCCATCCTTCCTTCCCACAGGAAGTTCCTGAGATTCGCTTTCATTCACCTTCACAAGGTGTGTGAATGCTTTTCTGGCTCTTAAACTATATCGACAATTGGTTGATACTAGCTTAATCGGAGCATTTAGCGGTCCGGCATCAAGATCTGACCCCTTCAGTGGTGGCTCGGGACCTGAGGGTTCTCTTGGAGGGCCAGTCCCCTCAGTACAATCAAGGTCATGCACCAAGCCCTAAGTTTATTAGATGATATGCAACGCTGAGGCCGGTCCACCCTGCTGACCTTCGTCAGGTTTTATAACCTTGATCTCAGTGCCACTCCTGGCCTCTTTGTCCTTCGGCCAAGCTGTGCCCTCACACACTACGCAGGGACTGGTGGTATTGGACTATTGTTCCCAAAACGTTGTTGACGCAGCTCGGATTCCTGAAAGGGAACGTCTCCATGCCACACTGCTGGCATCCCTGCAGCGCTTCCTTCTCCTTACAGAATCCTGAGCTCCAAAACTCCATGCGCGTTTTATTGCTTCCTGTTCGTGATGTCACCCCGCCAGTGAGGAAGCGCTTTCCATTGATCAGATTACACATGTGATTCGAGCGTGGAAGCGTTCCCAATGCATTGTTGACGCAGCGTCTCTTTCCCTCAAGGAACCAGGGTTACATATGTAACCTGGAGATGTTCTTTCTTTTGCTTATCACACTTCTGTGTTTGCATTACATATGACACAATCTGAATGGTTAAACTGAATGGATTGCAAAATTACATCTCTGATTAAATTCTAATGTCCCATTGCAAACGGAATTTTATATGTCCTTAAATGTGGTATAAATTGCAGAAATACATGGAATCGAGAGATTGAAATGTACTGGAAAAAATATATGATGCCAGGACTATAGTGAACAACCAGTATTAGCCAACCTTTCATAAGCCATGAAATCTGCTCTGAGAAACTGGCATACATATACTGTATCCAGATAAAGCAACACTTTTTTCTTTATGATATAGTGCTCTTATATTATGCTCCCATTAAGGAGGCACACAGAATATGTTGTAAAGATTGCTGCCACATTAGTCACATACCTGCAGCATTTGGCAGAAAGAATTTTTCTTATCAAATTAATTAATTGTAAAAAAATAGACCTATTTAATCTGACTAACTCCTTTCTGCAAGTGCTTAGAGCATTGGCTTTTATCCAAATTCTGACATTTGCCTGTATTATTTTGCATTTGCATGCTGCATGGGCACATTACCACCATCCTCATTTGGAAGGTCAATATGGCTTTTTCCTTTTTATTATTTTTTTATTTTTCATCTTCTCACAATCCTTCAAAGTCTATGGCGGTTCAACAACCACCTATCACCCTTTTTTATTATAGTTCTATTAGTGCACTTTGGTTGCTTACTAGTTTTAGCTTTCTTTTAGGATTCTACTTAGAATGTTTTCTGCAGCATAAACATTGAAGGGTTCCTCAGCTAGACAAACTAAAGAACCTTTTAGGGCTATAAATGGAGGGTGCATTCTGACCAGCTCCCATTCCTAAACCCAGCCCTGCCTCAGCTGCAGCATGACAGTCAGACAGACAAGACAGCAAGACATATTAATGTTTTAGATTAAACACATGCCTAACACATGCACTATTTTTTATTCAGATAACTCAGAGAAGGTTACAGTGTAGAATATATTTTGGGTATAACTCCAATGTAATGATAAAAGGGCCCCAAGGTAGATATACAACTAAAGGGTTAATTTAAAAAAATGCACGAGATGCAAGCCCACTGACTATTGTTTCTGAAGGATACTCTTACCAGTGCAAGATTGAACAACATCTGAAAGAGTTTTGGCATTACAAACACATTGAGTGTTTATGTTCTATGTATTTTTTGTACAATTAAAAAGCTAGAACTGTTAAACATCCTGACATTCTGACTCAATAAAGTCTGTACCAGAGATAGATTTCTTTGTGACACTGAAACGCTGAAATTTGGTTTGGTTAGTTTTACACTGAACAGATTTTCAAGTCTGGGTGTTCTTTTTTAGACAGGAATTTGTCAGTACATTTTCATAACAAAAATATACTACAGTCCCACTGAAACTATTGGAATGGGAAAAAATTAACTTTACTGCAGCATTAGGAGAGTTTACTCAATTTTACATTATTTTGCTGTTAACTATGTATCACCATAAAAAATAAGATGGCAAGACACTATAAATGAGGCGTATAATATAAAATAGATAGATAGATAGATAGATAGATAGATAGATAGATAGATAGATAGATAGATAGATAGATAGATAGATAGATAGATAGATAGATAGATAGATAGATAGAGTAAAAATAAAAAGATCAAATTTGAAACATAGTTATTTCAGTTTTTCATTTTCAAAACAAAATGCACAAAAACCCATGCGTACTTAGCCTAATTCTCTCACCTGTTTCTGTTTTGTCTTTAATATCACAAATATGACAAAATTACAGCATGACCTCATGATTATACAACGTTAAAAAAACACAGCTTTCTAACTGGCAGTTACTAAGTGGCAACACTGCATAAATCTCCTTAAAGATCATTTTTAATGGATTTTGGTTGAAGTAATGTTTTTGTAAATCTGAAACTGCCCAAAGATTCAGTTAGAGGCATCCCGATGACTAAATACAAAGATTCAAAATTCAAAAGTACAACAAAAGCGCAATGTAACCCAAGCAATTATTGCACATATAAGATGAATACACGAGCTGTGGGCAAATATTCTTCTGGACTATTTACAAAAAAGGTCTATGATCTATTACATTGTGTAGGTAATACCAACAAAGTGTATGTAAGAGCACTTGTTTCTATTTTGAAATAGTCAAAACTAAAAACTATGAATAATTATTCCATTCAATCTGAATAAAAAAATGTTGCATCTAATAAGATTATTCTTTACTGTTTATTCTTCAAATAAGTATTTAAAGAAAACTCTTAGATATAAACTTTAATCTTCCGGTATAGTATTTGGAAGAGGCAGTTTAAGCAAGAACTTTAGCTAGTTCTTGTTTGTATTGCATAATAAATGTATTGGCCAGTAAGAGCCACCATGCGTGGGGTGTGATAATTGCTTGGGTGATAGTGGGAGGCACAGATATGTTGCTGAATCTTTTATAGAACTCAACTCTGAAGCCATCTGGACCCAAACTTTTACCACTTTTCATGAATTTATGATTTTATTGCATTTTCGATCAGTAGTTAAATTGGGTCATTTGGTCTCACTGGAATTTAAAATGGTGAAATGTCTATTTTATTGTCTTGAATTATTCATAGAATTCTTATCTCTTATTAGCAGAAACTGGCAAACAAGATTAGGAACTAACTTGTTCAGTTTACTCTGTTCTGGAAAAGTGAACTGAGAAGCAACTCAACAACTTCATTAAAAAGTGACAGAGCATTTTTATAAATAAGCTCAGGAAATAAAGTTTTTGGTTCTTTGTATCATCTGTGAACAATTCTTGAATTTTTGTATGGATCTAGAGAGGATGATGTTAGGCCATATTAGTTTATTATCATACATTATTTGCCTTATATGAAGCAAAGCATAGTTTAATTTGGTAGCAGAAAAGCCATGACCAACTGAGTTTGAAATGTCCATTAAGCTACATACAGTGACTTAACGTTCAAGACCCCAATGATTAAGATTAAGGTGCTTACTTATATTCAGGTTATATTACAACCCCAAATCAGAAAATGTTGGGACAGTATGGAAAATGCAAAAAAAAAGAAAGTAGTGATTTCTAAATTTACTTTGAATTGTATTTCATTGCAGACAATATGAACACAAAATATTTCATGTTTTGTTTGGTCAACTTCATGTCATTTGTAATTATACATCCTTTCCTGTCATTCAGACCTGCAACACATTCCAAAAAAGTTGGGACAGGAGCAATTTAGGGCTAGTAATGAGGTAAATCGGTTAAATAATGATGTGATTTGAAACAGGTGATGTCAACAGGTGATTGTTATTATGATTTGGTAAAAAAAACAGCATCCAAGAAAGGTCTAGTCCTTTAGGAGCAAAGATGGGCTGAGGATCGCCAGTTTGCCAACAAATACAAGAGAAAATTATTGAAATGTTTAAAAAAAAAATTCAGACTTTTTTGTACTTTTTCACAACAAATTATTTTTTTTTGTATACTGTCCTATAGCTCTCTCCAAAAAATTGCTTATGTCAGTTTAACTGTATGACTAATTATATTTCATTAATTTATTAAAATGTTGTATAGGGTTCGCAAAGATCAAAGGACTTTGCTTAAATGCATTTAATTCAGTTTTGGGGCTTAAATGTTTTTTTAAGCTAATAAGCACATCCATATGCATCACATCCTTACAATAATTTTAATATTACTGAATTTATTTGCATGTCTGTATAAGTGCATATAAACCTGCATTATTTACCTCACTTTTCTTCTGGCTAGAGATGGGCATGAAATCTCTAAAACACTTCCTTCTATTAGGTCTGTCTACTGGCACAACACTAGAGGCTGACTAACACTTACACTCCCCAATTAAACCAAAGCCAGTAGCTTTCTTCACGGAGTGGCCTCGCAGCTCAGCATGGCATTGGCATCTGATTGAGACTTGAAGAGTGAAAGGAATGGCCCTCAAGCAATGCCATTTATCTACACACACACACACACACACACACACACACACACACACACACACACACACACACACCACACACACTTTCTCCCCAACTGCTTACTGATTATTCTTTAAATACCTTTTAGGTTTTGCATTGAACTTGTTAATATGACATGGTTAAAATTTATAGTACAAGCAGCTTCACTAATATCTTAATTCATAGCAAAGTCAATTCTGCAATACTTCACCAAGGTGTAAAATAATATCGTTAAATAAAATCTAATTAAACCTTAACTAAATTCACTAGAAATCCAAAGCTGGAAACAGGAGCGGGCTTAAGATGAATATGTATACTATCAAATTGACTCAAAGAGCCACCAGTCACGCCTCTCTCCAACGCTCAACACTCCCGCTCAGCCTCTCCCTCCTACTAATCACCTACACCTGTCCTCCATTTACCCGCCCCCTTTATAAGATCCCTCCTCCCCTTCACTCACCGTCCGATCTACAGCTTACGACCATAGATCATCTGGATTACCTACCGCTCATATGACAATGTATATAATGTATATATAATGTATATAATGTTTTAAATCATCACTTTTGTGTCTACTATAACATATTATGATTGACATCAAATCACCAAATTATAGCAGCTCAGCTCACATAAAACAAAAGTCTATTTTAACCACAGGGAGTAACACAGTTGTTAATTAATGACCTTTCAATTCTAGTCTCAGTCCTGCTACAGAAGTTCCGCTAATAAATCAAGTGATTTGACTTGTTACAATCACATTTACTATCCCATGCATAATTGCCTACAGTTATTATTTTAGTGCGTTATTTTAAGTCCCAAGTAAAACTATTTGGCTCCAAGTGGACAAGGTGAAGTATATCTAAAAAATATGTTTATATATTTAGTTGGTAATCAATGCACACTCAGTAGACAATAATAAAACTCAGTATCAATTTGGCCCTTTTACATTTACTTTATTTGAACACTCTATGTTTTTTTTGGCTCATAATTTTAAGTAACCTAATGCAAATTCAAATCAGAATAATTTATAGATGAATGTCATACCAGATAAATTATATCTTGCTGAAAATCACATAGATGGTTTGGAGATGATTTGTAGTGTGCATACTCTTGACTATATAATTAAAGTAATTATTATTCAATACTAATGCCTCTAGAAAAGGACTACTGCAAGGTCCAAAGATGCTGCTGATGAGTTAGAAGATAGATGAAAGCAGTAGAAAGCCTTAGAGATTCACTGTGTGACAACATTTTCCTCATGGCTGCCTCTGCACTACTAGTCTTTATTTTATATTGTGCCCCATGTGGCATGAGAAGTGAGAGCGCTAGAGAAGATGATTAATATTATGGCCTGGTTATAATAATATTTTAGATGATTTTTAGAAATCAGTGGCAAGAGACTCCAGTGTTCAGACTAAGCATTAAAGGACAAATGTATAATTAACAATATTGTTTAGTACATGTCTGCATATGATACTCCAACTGTATACTCTAAGAAACAGAAATCCATGATCTGGTGTTCTACTTTCACAACAAGAGATTTTCCTTGACACTTTCCTTTGCACTTATACAGAAGCATATGCACGTTGTTTTCATTGTATTTATCTACAAGATTCAAACCAATGGTAAACCACACTTTAAACCAAATATATAAACAATTCTTTAGATTTTTCACAACGTAAAGAATACAAAGAACTGATTCTGATCCAAAGCACACAACCTTACCTGCAAAACTTGGTAACATGTACAATATGTATAATATTGAACTGACTCACTTCTCACTCACTTCCTGTTCCTCACATGTATGTGAATGCTGTTATTGCCTGTGTGTTTCATTTAAGGATTTATATTCTTTTCCTTGATTTTTACTTTTCTCTTATATACATTTGTTCATTCATTCTATCAGTTCTCAAGAATCCAATCAATGTAGCAATCCAAACTTCATAAACATCTTTGTGAAAGGCTAAAAGTTTCTTTCTAAAAAAAAAAAAAATCTCTTTTAGAAACGTTGCTAAATAGCCTGTTCTCGTCATAAGAAAAAGCCCCATCTATTTTTTTTTCCTTAGTGATTTGACAGGCAGACACTAAGATTGCTGATTATGGAGGTGTTTCAATCCTGACTGAAGGCTTTATTCTTGAGGTCAGACTCTTTATGTTGCAAAGAAAACCATTTCTTATCCCCTTCAAAGCAAATTATGCTATTTTGTCAAGGGGGCACAAGTAGCTAAAATAGCCTTCAAATAGGCAAATCACATTATTTTTTAGTAATATCTTTAAGATGCAAACATGCTTGTTTTTTATTGAATGCAGAATATTGTCATAGATCATTTCAGTATTAAATGGGTAGAACAATTTTACAATTTAGTAACATTAAATCATTTTTCTATAAATTCTTTGTTCACACTTAATATGCTCCTCCAAACTGTATGAAAATATATTCATACAGTATATATATATATATATATATATATATATATATATATATATATATATATATATATATATATATATATATATATACACACATAAACTTGATAAAATCTGCAGCACTTCAGTGCAGCACTTTAGTGTGTTCTGAAAACTATCAAAGTAGCCAAGGTCTACCGAGTGTTCTTTTCTAATTGCAGTCCTCTTTAAAATTTCAGTGTTAGAGGTAATAATTACTGCTGTGGAGCTTGTGTTTTTTCTCAGTGATCATTATTACCTGCAACTGCAAGTATGAAAGGTGCATTTGGTACATGAGTAATTATATCTAACGTACGGAGGGCTCTCTTAAAATAGCCTGATGTGTTTTGTTGGGAGGTGGGCTTAAACCCATACAATCCATGGCCGATGAATTTAATAAGCGGTTGTGTCTGTATCCTGAAAGAACCACAGGAAACATCATGTGGGGAAAGTTTATTTGAGGTCAGAGATGCAGCAGGTTTCAAAACTGTAGGTGTTATACTGAATGTTCAACCACTGTGTCTAACTTTTTCCTATTCTTTATATATCTCTATATATATAAAGTCCTGTCCTGTTATAAGCACTAAAACAGAGATGGAGCAAACTGGTTCTTTGTCACCATCTTAACGCAGATAAAAATCTTATCTAATTGGGGAAGCCATTGACCCCTATTTCCACTCCACATGCTCAACCTGAATGCTGAGTCTAACAGGGGTGTTTTTGCTTATTACAGGAGCTTGCTTTCCTGGAAAGAGTTGTCTAGACATCTTGGCCCTGGGGAGGTTGCATCTGTACCCTAGTTTGACTTTGTTTGTGTTTTCATCTCCCGTGGTATACTGTATAATAAAATCTTTCTTGAGCTGAGTAGTATAGAACTATTCAAACGATCCACAAGTCAGCATTTGGGAGAGTGAAGTTATTAAAAATAGATGAGATGATTAATATGTGTGCTCATTATTTTACATGCAATGGCTTCATTAATTAACCCTACACCCCCTTGGCTGTATGTGAGTGGGTGGGTTACAGATGGCACTAAAACCCTCTTAATCCAACTCTCAGTTTGGAGCTTCATGGCAGTGGGACTTACTCAGATTTCACTTCCACTTCGATTTCCACTTCAAGCTGCAAGTTTGCATGAAAAAAGTAGGCATGATAATATGTCTGATATTGTAGTGACACAAATGCAAATTCACTCCCTTTCTTTGTCCAAGTTGCGGGCGATGTGTGAAATTTAAATACACTTTATGTTTTAGCTGCAGCTGTAGTGAGTATTTTTAGATAGAGTGGGAATTGTGGCTAAAGGTCCAGATGGCTGGCTTTCATTTTTCTACACAGAGTTGAGAGTTTAGCTGCATGTTAGCTTAGGGATATTTATTACTTTGGGGGACCAACTGCATCTACTCACATTCATGTTACAACTGCAACAACTGAATAACAAAACTGATTTCAGATCAACCAGAACAATGTTCAGCATATACATTTATATTTACAGCATATAAACACAGGCAAATTAAAACCCAGTCTAAGTAACATGGAGTTTTGTCTTAATGTGCTGTGTATACTAATATCTTTTCAAATTAAACCAGATTGCCTATTATACACTTGCTACTGTTGCATTTTTATGCAGTTTTGATTTATAAGTGCTGCACCTGACTTCATATATTTCCATATAGTAAATATGTTACCGGCATGAATAAACCAAGAGGATGATAAATTGGTTTTAAAACTGCTTTAGAAAAAGGATGCCCTAGAAAAACAAGCCAAGTTTGTCTATTTCCAGATCCAGCTGAAATATATATTAATATAAATTTTTACAGAGATTTTGATCATCACTTCAGACCAAAGTTTAGTTTTTCTTCCAATATGCATTTCCTGAATTATACATTCTGTGTGGTCCATCTTAAAGGAAGTTGGCTTTTTCATTAGCAGCTCAAATAAATGATGGCTGGGAATTAACTGATAATATTTCACACTGCTTCTACTGTGATGAAAATGCAAAAGATGATCAATTTCTCCAGGAGGTAAAAAAAAAAAAAAGCTACCTCTGATCAATAACCTGTAAGCACAGTCTTGAGAACATCCTACTCCTTCTCATCACAATAATAATCATTATCATCATCTGGTATGGCAGCTGCATCAGTAGCCTTCCACAGAGTAGTAAAATTGGCCAAGTGCATCATTTTGTCACAACTCTTACTAGACTCCAATATCGAAATCTTGTGAGAGGCACATGTGCAATATCATCAAAAACCCCATAAACACCAGCAGCGGCCTCTTCGCTGCTGCCATTTGGCCACCGAGCAATCATATTCTCAATCTTTCTCTCTCCTAAATCCATAATGAACTGTCTCATCCTTTGCAGACTTTCACTTTACAACACACTGTCTTCATTTTTTTTACTCGAACTACAAGCTATTTGCAAAGACTAATGTGTATCATATTTTAACATTTAATCCCAAATACAATACAAATAACTTATTTTAAAAAAAGTTATATTTTTTGCCATTTCTGTGAGTCTCACCATAACGTTGGGGCCGAAATTCTGCACATATTTTTTTTTACGAAACTATACAAGACTTGCAAGTCGCAGATATATCTGAAAGCCATGGTATCTGCTTTTAGTGTTTCTCTTAACTAGCACTGATGGATCTGATCTGTCATCCTCTCAACCTCCCAGATGAGAGGCTCAAATTAGACCCACATTTATTCTGCTCTTTAGAGAAAGAGAATGCGACACATGCATTTATTTATGACTGTTCAGTCCAGTTTTTGAAGTGTTCATAACCATGGATTTTGCTAAAAAGTCATGTTTGAGGACCAGGGCATAAATCAAGTGTGGACTGTAGGCAATATCATGTGGTTGTTCACGACAGAAAGACAGACAGACAGACAGACAGACAGACAGACAGACAGACAGACAGACAGACAGACTTTTTTGTGTGTGTTTCAGATCAGTATAGAAGCTAATGGTTTTTTTAATGTTTTTTTTTTTAATGTGCACATTAACTGGTGGTGTCCATGCTATGATGCCATGGCCTCTGGCAGTCCTGGTCCCTAAGGCTGCTCTCTCAGGTCCAGTTGTAATGATTTACAGCTTCTCTTGAAGGCATCATAACTCTAAAACCTTATTTTCTGTACTGTAAAATGAAGCATAATATAATTGTATAATTCATAGGAAATTAGGTTATAAGATACAGTGCCCTAGAGCTTTTCTATAAAATTTATATAAAGAGCTAGCTTGTTTACAGTTAAGAGAATTTCACCTCCAGCTGTTTTATTTATTAGACTGCATTGGACTTCACTCCTGGATTGTGAAACAATGTACAGGAGAAATATGAGTTGTGTGTTTAAGGTGTGCTGTAGCTTATAGAGTGGTCAGGATCACAAAAGACAGTTCTACTGAGCAGAATTCAATTACTGACAGTTATTGTTCATAATTTTTCATTAACTATGCAAGGTTTTATAATGAGATTATTACAAAATAATTGTAATAACGTTCATTATATCACCTGGAGTCAAAATTTAGTTACTGTGTTTGGAAAAAGGAATTCATTACTTTACAGAGATATGCCTTTGTGCAGTACATGTTATGATAAGAATTAATCACATTTTTTATGTCATAACAAACCAGTAACTCTATTTCCAAAAAGAAACACCATTGTCAAAAAACTACATTTCCCACACTGCACTCTAATTCACTAAGCTACTGACTGAGCACAGGTGTGCTTAATTAGTCATGCACGTGCGTGTGCACGCGCACACACACACACACACACACACACACAAAGAGATTCTGATTTATCAAACTGAAAAGTATGTAACCTATAATGGAGGAGTCATGAAAAAAAAGCACAATACCTTATTTTCCAAAGTATCTTCATGATTATATTTCAAAGCAAAGTTCATTAGGAGAGACACAATTCATGGGCTAGAGATTTTTTTTGTTGTACTATGGGAGTTAATCCGATGTGGATTCAGTAAAAAAGGAAGAACTGAGCCTTGTTGGAAACATTCCCCAGTAGTGACAACAAGCAGAAACATAATTAGAGACAAAAAGACTAATAATAACGGGCTATGGTACTTGTTAATGGATTCTCATTAGGACTATTTCTGTCCATATCTGCAGCTGAGGAAAAATAATGTTAATGTTGCGTTTAGGCCAATGCTTTTTGGTCAAAAGTCTTGGAAATTTCGACTCCTGCTGAAACTCTGAAATAACAATCTCTTTGATGTGAGGTGCATGGCCTGATGTGAGGTTGTTCATTTGTTTGTTATGAGTCCCTTTTGTTCCAAAGGCTAATGTTAATGCTAAATAGCCCACGGTGCTGTATTTGAAAATGAGCTAGAAAATGTGCTAAAACTGACTCAGAAGAGCAAAAGATTGATGAGCTCAGAGTTTTCATTAGTTATGTGTTGGCAATGATGGACAAAGTATTCCTAAATAGTACTATAACAGATGTGGCTTCTGTTGCAAATAGGTGAATGGATCAGTGGGTTTTTTTGAGAATAGAAAGAATCTTGTGTATTGTTGAGAAAGGAAAACCAATAATCAATGAATATATGATTGTCCTTGTGTTAGGACGACTATAGAAAATGGCATACTGCTGGGCATACAGTATGATGAATACAGGTGAGCTTTACTGATTTGGATTCAGCGCAGGCTCTCCTCAAGCATTTCATGCTGGGCAGTGGAATTAAATGTCTGCTTCCCTGTTGGGAAAACTACACAGAGCTACAGGCTGGTCTTGTCCATGGCTGTGCCTGTAGGGAAGGTTTGCATTGACTGTGGGGTGCCAGTGCACAACTGAAGACTTCTTTGCTTTTAAAATGGGTGTGAGGATTCTACTGCAAACCTTTTGTTGCTTAGCTTGAAATGCAGTATTTGCTTCTCTAAGAAAAAAAGCCTGAGTTACTATTGTGTAAATCTGCATAAAGTACAACAAAAGAGAAATATTAGTGACTTTAATTAAGCCATACATAACAACTGATGTGATCGATTTTGTCAAGAGTAAAATGCAATTTACTACTGGTGTTATAGCAACTACTTATAGCAGCTGGCACAAGAATAATATTTATAAATATGTATGTGGGTCTATGTCATATCAACGTCATTAAGGGTTTGTGTACCACTTATGGCTGTATTACACACTTTTTAAAACAATACACTTAATTTAGGCCACAGAAAAGCATGATTTAAACTTTGACTACTTTGTCTCAAACTGTACTCATACTGCACTGTATGAAGTTGAATGTTATGTGATTTGGGGTTCAGAATGGGAATTGGAACTCCATCAAACACTATATCAGTTATATAAACAAAAACAAAACAAAAAAAAAAAATAAATCCCTTAATCTGTCCTCTTATCACAAAACTATTATTTCTGTTGGTCTCCCATCTGTTTTCACCTATTTGTTCTCCAGCACGGGTTATTTCGCTGATTTAGCTTGGGAATTCGAAGCAGTGAAACATTACTAAGGTGGATTACAGCAGCAACAAAACACAGTTACAAAACCCAAATATAACACAAAGCTGCATGGATTAACTGTTAAAAACTTTTGCTCTTCATTAGGAGGCATGACATACTAGTTGATGTACTCCAACATTACCTGACTGGCTATGGTTGTCTAAATTCATTGCTCTGCCACGAGTCAACTGATGAATATTGATGATTGGTAGATGATCTAAGTTAAACCAGGCTGTTAAAATGACAAATTTTGTTGTACACCCTTATTTTGAAAATATAATATCAACTCTAATTGAAATTCTGTCCATGTTTCAATTATTGTTTGATTATTTTTCTGCTTTGACACACTGACTAAATCTGGCAATTTACTGGTGAGGTGAACCGGTATTTTTTAACAGTGACATGTTAATCATTGAATTACAGTAAGTTTGTCATTGCACAAAAACAAACCGAAAAACATTTTTTTCAAAGAGTATGTTTTGATGAACCCACATTATGCTGCACCTTTACTTTGATTTTCACACCTACTTTGTTTTTGTTTTGGTGTACTGGGACGGCCCAGGACCTTCCTAATTAGCACCACACACAGTGTGGGTTCCCCATTCACGCTGGCTGACATTTTGATTTAGGAGCAGGAAAGGGAAAGCAATCAGCAACCAGCCTGGAGCATCCAGCAGTGATCACCGTCCATTTGTGACATGTTTATGTCGCTTCCCCACACTGCCATCATGATGCAGGAGCCGTTGTTCTGTCAGAAGTGGGCCTCTGCCTTTGCATGCCTCACTGGGTTCTGAAGCGTGCTTAAGGGCACAGCTAAACAGCAGGCCTCCGCTCCCTGTGTGTGCATAGCCTTTAAAAAAAAATGCCTGCAAAACACCGAAATAAACAGGAATCTTAGTCTGTGTTAGCAGAAGTTAGCTTGTGTGAGAGTAAGTAAGATTAAGCAGTGTTATTTAAACATTTACACCAAATCTCCACTGCAACTTAAATAAATTTTTAACTTTGTTAGAGAATAGAATGGATGCCCACTGTAATAGCTCCCCTAGCATGGTTTAACTAATATATTTTTATTCTCCCAACAAGATTGTAAAATTAGCTTGCAACGCTTTTTGTCTCACATGACAATGAAAGCCTTTTAAACTGAATGGAAACAAAAGGTTACACAGTTGTCATCTATACCATTATTGTGATGGTTTCGTAATTTGGATAGAATTGTGCCCACTGGTGAGTTAAGTAATTGTATAAGAATGTAGAATACAGAACATTGAACACAATACAGTGTAACAACAGTTGAACTGATTATGGTTAATAGTTATTTGTTGGTTGATGTTGTAGTTGTGTGCCATGTTGCCATCACAATGGGACATTGCAAGTGCAGTTACAATGCACTTTAATGGCAATTTCCTCTCTAAAACAATGCAGATGTGTTTACCTATGTGAGCTAGTTGATGCTTATGATTCTCATGTGTTTGAGCAGAGTGTACAGATGAAGAGGTGAGGGAGCTGCTTAGGGTAAATGACTAAAGCATTGCTGCATCGCTCTTTTTACGTAGGCTAAATTCCACCTGCTCCACTATCAACATGTGAAATTGCATTATGGGTAATATAGGAACTCTTTAATCAATGTGAAATGATTTTAAACTCGACAAGTGAACTTGTACACAGACCACTTTTATTTCTATGCCCCATCAACAAATATATTGTTTGGGATTGAGAAATGCACAAGCAATGAATAATAAAAGTTTATTATCTTCCATTATTTGTAGAAGGTGACAAGCTTTATGCGACACATAGCTCTGGAGATTACCTTAAAAATAACTTGCATCCCATTAGATACAGTGTCTACTACAAGCCTGAGTGATGAGGCTGACAGCAAGACAGCAGAATGTTTTTTCTGGGCTTTTCAATATCACATGCTGGTAGAGAGGAAGGTGCTTCATTTGATTTTACTATATTGTCCAAGTAAAGCAAGGAAGAATTCATAGCTGTCTTCCTCTCTACCTCAACAGATATGACATGAGTGTCAAGCCATAGTGTCATTCAAGTAAATATAGCATATGCAGTAAAATAAGTTCAGCTTTTATAGTCATATGTATACATAATGTTTTAAATATTTAAATGGTAAAACTGATATAAAAAAAGTTAATTAAATATAATAGGGTGCTTTATTACAGTGAGGAAAATAAGTATTTGAACACCCTGATATTTTGCAAGTTCTCCCACTTAGAAATCATGGAGGGGTCTGAAATTGTCATCGTATGTGCATGTCCACTGTGAGAGACATAATCTAAAAAAAAAAATCCAGAAATCACAATGTATGATTTTTAAACTATTTATTTGTATGATACAGCTGCTAATAAGTATTTAAACACCTGAGAAAGTCAATGTTAATATTTGATACAGTAGCCTTTGTTTGCAATTACAGAGGTCAAACGTTTCCTGTAGTTTTTCACCAGGTTTGCACACACTGCAGGAGGGATTTTGGCCCACTCCTCCACACAGATCTTCTCTAGATCAGTCAGGTTTCTGGCTTGTCGCTGAGAAACACAGAGTTTGAGCTCCCTCCAAAGATTCTCTATTGGGTTTAGGTCTGGAGACTGGCTAGACCATGCCAAACTCCTGATATGCTTCTTACAGAGCCACTAATTGGTTATCCTGGCTGTGTGCTTCGGGTCATTGTCATGTTGGAAGACCCAGCCTCGACCCATCTTCAATGCTCTAACTGAGGGAAGGAGTTTGTTCCCCAAAATCTCGCAATACATGGCCCCGGTCATCCTCTCCTTAATACAGTACAGTCGCCCTGTCCCATGTGCAGAAAAACACCCCCAAAGCATGATGCTACCACCCCCATGCTTCACAGTAGGGATGGTGTTCTTGGGATGGTACTCATCATTCTTCTTCCTCCAAACACGATTAGTGGAATTATAACCCAAAAGTTCTATTTTGGTCTCATCTGACCACCTGACTTTCTCCCATGACTCCTCTGGATCATCCAAATGGCCATTGGCAAACTTAAGACGTGCCTGGACATGTGCTGGTTTAAGCCGGGGAACCTTCCGTGCCATGCATGATTTCAAACCATGACGTCTTAGTGTATTACCAACAGTAACCTTGAAAACGGTGGTCCCAGCTCTTTTCAGTTCATTGACCAGCTCCTCCCGTGTAGTTCTGGGCTGATTTCTCACCTTCCTCAGGATCATTGAGACCCCACGAGGTGAGATCTTGCATGGGGCCCCAGTCCGAGGGAGATTGAAAGTCATGTTTAGCTTCTTCCATTTTCTAATGATTGCTCCAACAGTGGACCTTTTTTCACCAAGCTGCTTGGCAATTTCCTCGTAGCCCTTCCAAGCCTTGTGGAGGTGTACAATTTTGTCTCTAGTGTCTTTGGACAGCTCTTTGGTCTTGGACATGTTAGTAGTTGGATTCTTACTGATTGTATGGGGGTGGACAGGTGTCTTTATGCAGCTAACGACCTCAAACAGGTGCATCTAATTTAGGATAATAAATGTAGTGGAGGTGGACATTTTAAAGGCAGACTAACAGGTCTTTGAGGGTCAGAATTCTAGCTGATAGACAGGTGTTCAAATACTTATTTGCAGCTGTATCATACAAATAAATAGTTTAAAAATCATATATTGTGATTTCTGGATTTTATTTTTAGATTATGTCTCTCACAGTGGACATGCACCTACGACGACAATTTCAGACCCCTCCATGATTTCTAAGTGGGAGAACTTGCAAAATAGCAGGGTGTTCAAATACTTATTTTCCTCACTGTATGAAGTTGCATTTGGCCAATCCTAATCACTTGAAATACCTAAAGTAAAACTCAATGGTTTATTTTATATATTAGATGTTTTCTGAGTCATATCTGTTTCTCTGTTTGTTCATTCTAAAAAAATGTCTGTACTTTCCAACATCCCCATATTAATATCGTCTATATGGTTTTCTGAAATTCCTATAAAGTACTGCATCAGTGCAATAGTTTATCACTGTAAAACAGTCACAAGCAAGAGTGTTTTCTTAATTAAATAAACAGCAATGTTAGCTCTGCTATCAGTAACATTTATTTAGCCCTCTGGTTTGCTCTGCCAGGCATAGCTGAATGATTTATGTAAAACACAATCTCATATAAAATGATAATTCGCTCATTAACTAGCAAGCTATCTGTTAGAGACATATCAGTTTACAATTGGTCTGTCATACTCTCCTTTTCAAAGACCGCTTTCAAAAAGCTCAGTCTATGAAATGTTAGCGTTATTTCCTTGACGGCTGCTTTATAGTGAACTATGCCAGGGCAAGCGTGCAGTTGGAGGGCAAAGAAATGTTTCATAGACTGCTTTAAATACCCCTCAAAGACTTTGACATTGATACTGCCAGTTGGGAGGCACTTGTTCTTCACCTCTGAACCAGCAGCAAGATCACCAAAGAAGCCAAACGATCAGAGAAGCAAAGAAACACTGAGCCATGAACCTAAGCATCCACTAGAATACTGCCATCCCACGTACCCTATGTGTGGAAGAAAATTCCAAGTCTGGATTAGCCTCTCCAGCTTGTTTCTTACCCTCGTTATGACCTAAAGCAATCATGGCCACCTTTGACTCATGATGGACAAAAAACAAGATTATGAAGCATAATATATCGGCAACCTTTCACTACAGCTTAAAACAGTGGATAACTTGACTCAATCAATGCTTCTGTTACAAGGCTGTTTTTTAAGCTCAGCTACTTTAATTCCCAAGCAGTATGGGCTCTAATATGTATTTAAGTAAAAAGGAGCCATCATATAAATATTTTGATATGAAATAATTTTAAATTTTGTTACTTAATGAATGTATCCAGGCTGAACAACCACCATATAGAACACAAACAGAGCAAAGATTATGATGATTAGGTGATCAATAATGCCTCTGTTCAGCTGTTTACAGAACATTTCCTATTCCCTTGACGGCTGTTTACATCACTGACTTCCTCTGTCTCGTCCATGTTAGCCATACTTCTTCCTTGCTCTTTGTGAGCTTCATAAACTAGCCTACGTCTGTGGTGTGTGAGAGCCAGGAAATAATACAACAGTGGTAGATTAAAATAGCCACCCATTGACAAGGAATAGGTTTACGGGCTGAAAAGGGTGTGCAATTAAAAGAAAAAATATTGATCATGTCACCAAATAGATTAAAACTTAAGTAATGAAAATTTAAGAAGTAGAAAGTACAGATATTTGTGTACCATCCACACTGAGCTCCCTAACCTGCAAGACATCTACAGCATGCGGTGCCGGACCAGATCCAGGAAGATTGTGAAGGACCTCAGCCATCCTAACAATGGACTATTTTCTTTTTTGCGTTCAGAGAAGTGCTTATACTCCTTGAAAGCAAACACAGAGAGAATGAGGAAGAGCTTCTTCCCGCAGAGGATTTGGAGTTTAAACCAGGAAACACCCAAGATCTAGTACTGGACCTCTCTCTCTCCATCTTCACTAATTTCTGCACAACTTTTTTTTGCACTATTATGACACCTTGACTCTGGACTGTTACTTCAAGTCTGGACTTGCACAGCACAGTGTCACTTCATACCACACCATACTGCACATGGATACAATCACTAAATCACTTTAATTTGTACTGTCAATTTCTGCCATACTCATTCATGTATATACATATATTTTCATATATCTTCTAGTTTATACTTTTTATTTATCTACTTTATTTTTTATGCCTACATTTTAGACAGTCATACAAAGCATTTCACTGCATGTCGCACTCTGTATGTATGTAAAAGATTTTGTAAAAGATTCTGAAAGTAAAAAGTTGTCAGAAAAATAAATAGTGAAGTATTAAGACTGATACCAGAAAAATCTACATACGTACAGTAAAAAAATATTTGGTCTTCATTACTTTTCATCTCTGGTGGACTAATATATTGTTCTAATAACAGGTTTCTAACCTCACTGTGTTTTAGCAGGTTTTTGATACAGCAAAATACAAAACAGTTTTGTGTTCAATAAAAGTTTAGCTCAATTCTTTATTTAATGCGCAAAGCCAAAATGATTTATAAAAAGACAAGACCAGAGGATTTTTATTTTCCCATCTAATATCAAATACAATTCTTGCATGATGTTGGTTCATCTTTTAACACTCTAAATGGTTAGAATGACCCTAGTGTAATGTTTTTACTTTTGTATGTATTTCATCATCAAATACACATAGGTGTTCTGGAGCACCAGAGCTTACACTTGATTTTCTTTTTAGTTTTTGAGTCTGCAATAGCAAGAAGGGCACCGGTTTTCACCAATAACTGACCAAGACTGGAACTAATTGCCTCAGAATATATCTGGTCATAGTGTGCAGTGTCAAAATGGGATTTTAACGGCAAACATTTTGTTGTTACTCTGTTTTAATTCCTCTACAGACATATGCCAAACAAAGGACCCCAGCTTCTACAAGGCCACACCAAACCCTCTGTATAATTAATCCAAATACAGCTCTGCAGTCTTAACATTTAAAGTAAGCTATTTTCTTTCAGTCACACAGAGAGGTGTTTCTGATAAAAGTGTAAATCTTACAGAAAAATGAACAACTTAAAGTTGGACTGTTACAGTCGAGCCTGTCTGATGATTCATCAAAAGTTTAATTAAAAATGAATTTTAAGTACTCCTTTGTTAACTTCGCCTTTAAATTTTATACATGGATTGGCACTGAACCAGTATAGATTGACACCAGTGGCCACTATAGCCCTTAATAGCAGAGGTGGGAAGTAACGGAGTACAAATACTTCGTTACTGTACTTAAGTAGATTTTTCTGGTATCAGTACTTTACTCCACTCTTTATTTTTCAGACAACTTTTTACTTTTACTTCTTACATTTTCAAAACCGGCTCGTTACTTTACTTTTAATCCATTGATGGTGAAATATAAAATTTTTATTTTCACTGGGTGCTGATTTCAGCCGAACAACCGATTTCAAGTCAAGTCAAGTGGCTTTTATTGTCATTTTTACTATACACAGTGGTACACAGTACACAGTAAAAACGAAAAAACGTTCCTCCGGAACCCTGGTGCTACACTAAACAACAAAACAACATAAAGTGCATCGAGTGCAGCCTGGTGCAAACAGTGCAAACAAAAGAACAGTACAGACAGACAGAGTGCAGACAGACAACACAAGACAAGACAAAAGACAAAAACCAAGTATAGCGCCGACTAGTAAACCTACTGTATACTTACATATACAGTACTGTGTGAGGAGAAATGTAAAAACCTGTTCCTGTTACTGCGCGTCTTTTTCAATCCGCTGGTATATAAAGTCTTGACTCTCACTCTTTACGAAGATAAGAATCAGCAGGCAGAAGGCAGTAAGAAGTTTGGGGTTAACGTAAAGGCAGAGGGAGTCAGTGATTAAACATGACTGAGAACAGACACATTCATGATCATCATCATCTTTTCTCTGCTTGTGTTCTATATGTGGATCTTCAGCCTGGATACATTTATTCGGTAACAACATTTTAAATTAGTTTTGTATTAATATATATATATATATATATATATATATATATATATATATATATATATATATATATATTTGGCTGACAAAATTCAAATTATTTTAAACGGCACTAAATGCTAAATGTTATTAACACGCCATCAATTCAGCGTGCATTTCTTTTTTTTACCATTTTTATTTAAAAAAATGTAAATACATAAATAAATAACTAAATATAAAAGAGGCGAAATTAAAACCTTCAGCAAAACATACACTTATTCACAATGTCCCTTCTTTACTTAGATATAAAATGAATAAATAATCTCTACCGAAAAACATTTTTATTCAGTAAACGTTTGTTTTATTTTTGCGCCAAGTCTCAAATCAAACACCAAATCCACCATGATTCACACAATTAATCCTCTGGGTGGCGTTTTGTGGGTTTTTCCCTTATAATGGCGACACAAACTTAAATTTCTGTCTTTATTGATCGTACAGATAAAAACAAAACATCATTCAAATCTGTAAAATGTCTATGATTATATATATATAAAAGCTTCTTGACTTGACTTGAAGCGGTGCAGTTTCTCCGGTATCACCTCATTAACTGTCCGTGTGGAAACATAGCAAAGGCTCTTAATGATATCCACACTTCTCTGCACTGTTATAGCAGTTATATTTAATCACTGTACATATGCTTACATATATATCACATGCTGTAAATATGATACATATTTATCTGCACTATTTGCACGATTGCTACTTTTTGCACTTCTGGTAGATGCCAAACTGCATTTCGTTTCTGTGTACCTGTACTATGCAATGACAATAAAGTTCTATCTATCTATCTATCTATCTATCTATCTATCTATCTATCTATCTATCTATCTATCTATCTATCTATCTATCTATCTATCTATTAAATATTAATATGATGTGAGGTCCAGTTAACAGCTAAAACAGGTAGAAGTAATAACTACATTTTACTTAAGTACATGTCAAAGCCAAGACTTCTTTACTTTCACTTAAGTAAAAAGGTGTAATCAGTACTTCAACTTTTACCCGAGTATTTTAAAACATGAGTATCTGTACTTCTACTTAAGTAAAGGATGTGTGTACTTTTGCCACCTCTGCTTAATAGTGATGAATCATCAGTACTGCATTTCATTATGTACTCTTATTATTAATTCATTTTATTTATCTGACAAAGGTGTCAAGTCTATGCTATGTAATGCAAAACATAACATACGCTTAGTTCAGTGTCATGTAGACCAGATCTTGCAAAATATTCTCCCCTTGAGCTTTTTGACACATTCTGTAGTATAATTGTAGAACTGTAATAGATGTAATTGGGATTATTATATTATATTATATTATAACTCATATTATTGAACTGGATTGCCAGGTTGTCTATAAATTGCAAAAAACTAATAAAAGAATTACTAATAAATATTTTAAAAAATGTATGGTTGCATAAGTATTCAGCCCACTTGTTGTAAAACCCTTAAATCAATTATTTTGGCAAGAGACACAGTATTATCTGCTTGACAGCCACCTGCTGAAACAACTGCTTTATTGTAAACTTCACCAGTGAAAGCATACAGTTTTTTTTTTTTTTGGCAAAAGCTAAAAGCAAAACCTGGGGTGTTAAATTCCCCTGTAATATTATATAAAATATAATTAACAATTAATCTTTTAGCACACTAAACCCTCGGACCCCTAAATGATTGGCATATTACAACACAGAAACATACAATGCATGAAATCACTAAATAATTTTTTATTAAAACAAGACATATTTACAATGTCAAATGCTTAGCTTGCTAATTATTAGCACATTTATGTCAGTAGTCGAGGTGAATGAAAAACAGAAACTAAATTTTTTGTAATATAATTAAAATATATATTTAAATTAAAACACAGGTTTCAAATTTATTTGGTAGACTAGATCAAAAATGATCAGCCTATAAGTCTTGTGTTTGACACTCCTGTGGTCTGCTATTATGCAGGTTTTTTAATATTTGACACTAGCAACTGTAAGCATGGACTGAAAACACCCACTAGTTATTCAGATGTGGTCACACAGTGTTCAGACACAACATACTGTATGTTTCTTTTACAAATAAATTACACCAAAATTGCCAGGCTGCCAGATTGAGCGCTCTGTCCTTGTGTTGAGAACAGGACTTACTATTCAAATGTTTCTAAATGGTTTTGAACAGGTGTGGTTTCAAACATTTGAACTATAGAATGGCTTTGGTTGTCAGGCGCAATTTGGGAAAAGCTGAAACAACCATAATAATCTATAACCTAAAATTTATGTCAGACAGCAATACTGCACCAAATGCAGCATACCAAAGACATTTCCAAATGGTGCACTGATTTACTTTGATTTATGAAGCACTTTGTAGTGTTGTGAGGCTTGTAATAGAAACCTTACACCAAAGAAAAGATTCAGTATACACCTGGATATTTTGAATCCAAAATCTAAAGGTGCTTTCTGAAACAAAGCTGAAAATGGGCTATCAATCATATGCTCTCTTTTTGATGGGGACTTCAAAGTGCATTGTAGTAGCGGTCATTTGTCTACTCTCTGTCATCTCTCTCCTGATGATACAGGCTCCGTCGTGATATACCTCCTTTGTGGCCTTGGTAGCCTGTGACAGCTTTAAAGTTTCCTGAAGCACTGTTTCTGTATGCATGGCGTGAAGGATTGCAGTAATCGATGACACATTAGTATTCTGTTCACCACTGCCTGCCGTGTGTCAGTGAGTTAAGGTTCAGAACAGATACTGTGTATATCCCTGCAGATGCATTACCAACCAGAGATTACAGTGTGTCTGGTTGTGTTTTCTTTACATATAATAACCGATCATTCATCTGATGCATGCACTTCCCTAGCTTTCTGTTCAATATAGAGTATACTCTAATGTTCTTAGATTTGTTACGAAAGCTATGACATGTATGTCTAGCAGCTACCTATATGTCAGAATGTTTACTGTTCCAGGAAAAAAGTTGCCTTTAGTGCAACTCCTTCCCACAAGACATCCAGTCAGCATTTTCATTTTGTGTACATTTATATTTATATATATTTTTATTTAGTGTTTTTTTAATAGTATTATTATTTCAAGACTACAATTCTCTGCATTTTTCTCTACACTTCTTATATGCTATTATAAACATTACTTTTTATGAATTATTTTACATTGTTATTTCTTTCTGCTTCTTTTCTTTTTTTTTGCTCTTCTGTTCTTTTGAGCTGCATTTCAATATGTAAATAGTGCTATATAAATCCAGTTTATTGTAACAATGTTATTGGATTTAGATTTATGGTACAGGCAAACATCTGTATTCAGTTTAACAGCTGTGGTGTATTAAAACCTAGTCAGTTTATATAATTTAATGCCATATTTGTCCGAGTCAGCTTGTTGTTTTAAATATGCTTCCATGCGGTTTCACTATTATAAGATTGAATTTGGTAGCAACAGCCTTATTTTAGTATTGTTTTTTCTCCCAGTTTTCTTCTCTTCTGCAGTGGTGGATCCGTTCCTGCTACCTGAAAATGATCTGCAATGTTCTCAGTCTAGAGGCAATCGATATTAAACTGACTGGTGTGTTTAGTGAAGGTTTATTCCTCAGCTGGCCTTTTTCTTTCTCTGACATGAATTATCCATAAGTTATTTAGAAACAAACAAAACAGAAAAATGCCTGTCGTTCTGAGGAAAAAGTGTGTGTGTGTGTGTGTGTGTGTGTGTGTGTGTGTGTGTGTGTGTGTGTGTATATCCCAGTGGAGTTTGTGAAAGGTCAAGTTAATAGCAAAAGCTATTGTCTTGAGCAAAAGCTCACTCACATTGTCTGTGAGTTGAAATGTCCTTCCACATCCAGTTCCACTGCTCTGTCACGTGAATAGAAAACCAGAAATTGCACTTAGTAGATGTTATAATGCAAATTTTAACATCCTCACACAAGAAATTGTGATTAATTAGTATTTATTTAAAAGACACATTGTTTTCTCTTTCACTTTCTAATTATCATGCCAGGAGGGAATCTCACCTCCAAGCCACCAACTCGGATATAATTTTATTTTTTCGTTGTTTTATTTGTTAAAAGCAGGGTCTAGATACTTGGGAGATGGTTTGAATTAGCATTAAACCTTCACATTTAAATATAATTTTTCATTGCCTTTCCAAAAGGTTTCGCAATGAGCCTCCTTTGTCACAAGTAGTGGATGAGCTAGAAAACAAGAAAGCTGTTGACAGTTCAAAACACACACACACACACACACACACACACACACACACACACACACACACACACACACACACACACACACACACACACACACACACAAAGCCTGGTCCTTAGCAACAAGGCAACAAGTTTAGAAGTGGATTTTGAACGAAAATAACCTGTTCACACGTAAAATGTGACATGCTGTAAAACATTACATTAAATGTTATCAACAGGTTTCAAGGGACCCTGCAGGTTTTTTTTTAGTCCCTATGCTTGCATCTAAAATAGTGAATTCTTATTAGTCCTTCTAATCTTTCAGTAAGTAAAAAAAAAAGTGAAATGATGAGACAAACCCAATATTGTTCTGAGGAAATTTTAATGTAAATGTTTACTCTTTAAAAGCTTTAGCACTTAAATACTCTAAATGTCACTTTCCAAATCACTGTAGATATATAGTATTTCTGTATTGCACTTTTGTAGGACCACCATAATAATAGTTGTTAGGGCTGTCTTTGCTCTCAAAACAGCATCATTGTCTGTGACATGGACACGAGGTGTTGGAAACCTTCACATAATTTACTGCAAATTCATGCTCCTATTCTACCACATTCTAAAAGTGTTTTATTAGATTCAGATCTGGTTAACTGTTCACACCAAGCAGGTAATCTCTGTGAATTTATGCTGTTGACATCAAATTCTACCATCTGTGTGCCTCAGCACAAATCCAGATTCATCAGACTAGGAGGCATTTTTCCAGTCTTCACCTGTCCATTTTCTGTGTGTCTGTTTCACTGCAGCCTTAGATTCCTGTTCTTGACTAACAGAAATTAAACCAGATGAGGGTTTTTGCTGTTGTATAGTATCAGCCTCAAAGTTCTGTTTTTGAAAAGCTTTTCATTCTTAGATGCGTTACTGCTCACCATGCTGATAAAGAATGGTTTCTGTTTAATAGTTATGGGAGGTGCTGCTGGGCCCTTGAGCATGGCCCTTAAACCTTAACTGTTTAGTTGTAAATCACTCTTGAAAAGGGCTTTGCCAAATGCCATAAATGAAATGCAAAATGTTGTACTTGAGTTACAGTCACATTCCTGTCAGTATAAACCTGTCTGGCCATTTTCTTCAGATTTTCTCTTATCAACAAGGGGTTTCCTTCCACAGGGTTGGAACTCAGTTAATGTTTTTTTTCTCCACACTTTTCTGTGTAAACTCTACAGACTGTTGTGTGTGAAAAAAAACAGATCAACTGTTCCTGAAAATACTTAAACATATGCTGTGATTGCGTATGTATTTATCCTATTTCTGTGAAATAGGATTTTTTAAAACTTTTTTGCTATTGTTAGTATTTTTTATTTTTTTTGACCAGGAATCCGAGTTCAAATTTCAGTATTTGTAAAACAATATAAAGGATCATGCTAAATATAAAACAAATAGAGAATATATTTAGAGTAATTCGAACAATTGTTTCACTTCCAAAAATTTTTATTTATATTAAAAGGTTTAATAGATAGGTTTCCAGATTTAAATCAAATTTTAAATTTATATACAGTACAGACCAAAAGTTTGGACACACCTTCTCATTCAAAGAGTTTTCTTTATTTTCATGACTATGAAAATTGTAGATTCACACTGAAGGCATCAAAACTATGAATTAACACATGTGGAATTATATATGGAATTATATACATAACAAAAAAGTGTGAAAGAACTGAAAAATGTCATATTCTAGGTTCTTCAAAGTAGCCACCTTTTGCTTTGATTACTGCTTTGCACACTCTTGGCATTCTCTTGATGAGCTTCAAGAGGTAGTCACCTGAAATGGTCTTCCAACAGTCTTGAAGGAGTTCCCAGAGAGATGCTTGGCACTTGTTGGCCCTTTTGCCTTCACTCTGCGGTCCAGCTCACCCCTAAACCATCTCAATTGGGTTCAGGTCCAATAGTCCTTGATGCCTTCAGTGTGACTCTACAATTTTCATAGTAATGAAAATAAAAAAAACTCTTTGAATGAGAAGGTGTGTCCAAACTTTTGGTCTGTACTGTATATAAAATAAGAAAAAAAAATAGAAGGGCTTCTTTAACTCTTCTCGCATTAGGATTTCATTTAGAAAATCCATGACTATCCAAATAGATTTAAAGAACAAATTTTTCCCTGAGAGTCTACATTATAAATTAGACTGTTTTCAGATTTTAATCACGTTATGATTATCGTAACATTTACAAATCCAACAAATCCAAGTCTCAGCACAAAAAGGTTCCAACAAACCTCTCACCATTTAATTGCGACATTTTAATGTGACTCTGTGTGACAGAACAAAGGGAAAAAAGCACATATTGCGCATAATGAGGCCAAAAACTGGCTGGGATTCAAACTTAGATGCTATCAGTGATATGAGCTTTAGATTGCTGTAGCTTTGATGGTGTTTTAGCAAATGTATGAAATATATAATCATTTCGAATTACACTGCATCAGTTAATTTGCAGTTTGATTGCATCGAAATTGCATTTTTTGTTTTTACCATTTAATTACATTTAATGCAAAGGAGCTATTCATTATGTATCACTTTGATATTAAATAAAATTTGATATTAAATATTCCTATGTTTGTAAGCAAATTAGTTTATTAGATAATGTTTTATCGCTTTAATCTGGTCATAGACATTTACATAGGTAGACACTGTGCTCTAATGCAATGATTATTTTTTTGTTAAAGTCTCGAAAACCCACTCAAACCTTCCCCCCCTCACACCAACCTACACACACAGAGCCAGCATGAATAATTTAAAAATGGTCCACTTTGATGTTTCATCAGCGGTTGATTCCTCATCACATTTTCCAGAAGGCACACTTTTCTGCCATCTTGCTGTGGCCTTTACCTTCTTTATCTCCTCTCTGTGTATGTGAGTCCCAGCATAACCCGAAACTGTGACCTCTTATGTACATAGTATGACACCACATGCCCTGTATAATGATGCCAGGTTAGGAGGGGTTTGTGTTTAATTAGCTGTGACCCCTGAAACCTGTCTTGTATTGCTGCATAGGATTAAAGTCTAAAGGAGCTTATTTTGCTTAAACAGGTCAAAGTAACACAGTAACTCATTTAGTTAGTCACTTTCATCAACAATATTCAATTTTTTTGAAGCTTCGGAAAGCAGGAGTGTACCTGTGAGCTGATTAATAACTACAGCTCTTTCATTAATGTAAGCGAGGATTCTTTCAAATGGCCCTTCATTATGACACATTCATAATTGTATATCTGAACAAATTCAAATGATAATTCTGAATAATATTTGTGATATTTCCTAATGTTGTGTGTGACAGTAACAGGAGATCAAGAGTTCCTGAAAAAACGCAAACTGTGATTGCATATGTATTTATCCCATTGCTGTGAAATGGGATTTATTATTTTACTTTTTTGCTCATGCTGGGATTTCTGCTTTTGCCTTTTGCCAGTTCAGACAATATTTGGATTTCTACAAATTAGTACAATCATATCTAGCAATCCAGTATGCAGTATTAGTCATGGTATCCTTTAATACCTGCAAATATCTTTTTTTGAAATAATTCTCACATTAAGGCTTAAACTACTGTATATGCTGACTGTATTATCGGACTATTGGACTGATTGCATTAAACATAGATAAGATAATTAAATGTTACAGTTAATTATGAAAATGTCACATAAATAACTATATATAGTATGACGCAGTGAAATGCTTATTAAGACTGGGAATTTTTTATTATTATTATTATTATTATTATTATTATTATTATTATTATTATTATTGGAATTAATAGCTTAGTGGTTAATATGTTGGGCTTTGGATCAGAACGTTGTGTGTTCAATTCCCAGCACCATTAAGCTGCCAATGCTGAGCCCTTGAGTGGTGCACCAATCATTTAACCCTCAACTGCTCATCTGTATAAATGAGATGATTGTTAGTCACTCTGGATAAGGGCATCTGTCAAATTGCCATAAATGTAAATGGGGTCTGACATAAAACAAATAAAGAAAAAAAAGAAGAGACATTTACTGTCTAATAAATATAATATATGAAGAGGGAAATAAAATAATATAGAATTTACAATGAAAATGGAATTATAGAAATAATATGGAATATGTAATTTAAAATAATTAAAGGTTTTCTAAAAAAAAAATCTGTTCCCTTCCTTTCCAAAATAATTTTACAAAAATATTTTTAGACATTAAATAAATATATAATTGAAGTTAGTGTTTGTAATGAAACATGACTGTTTTGCTGGCAAAAGCTTTCTTTTGTTGTGTATAGATATTAAGTAAATATATAGAAATTACACATAATTGTTGTTTTAAAACTCATCCTTATGGGAGAAAATGTCCTTTAAGCTCTAAACTGTATATACATAAACTGTATTTGCATTTACAGGATCTCTGTCCTTTAGAAATTCTTATTAAATCCAAATGATTCAAACCTTATAGCATTAGTGATTACTCAATAATTTATACCAGTGTGTACATCCTAAGCCACAAAATTGTCTGTTGCTTGTATGCTGTATTTTTTCTTTTTTTTCTAAATAAATGAATTCATGTTGTATACATGTATTTATCTCAGTTGTGTACATGTATTTTGTATCTGATTAAAATCCATTCTTAAAATTGTTGTATGCATATTCTACACCGTCAATACTTAATATTTAATATTTTGTATTAAATATGTTTTAAATATAAAAACATTTAATATTTCGTAAATAGTTAATTAGGTTTGCAAGTATTAAATACATTAGATAACAGTCTCAGGTACACACACACACACACACACACACACACACACACACACACACACACACACACACACACACACACACACACACACAAACACAGTAGCAAACTGAGCTAAAAAGTCAGGATGTTCTAATATATTATATGGCCAGAAGTATGTGGTCACCTGACCAGACCTGCACCAAGTCTTCTTGTATGACATCAGTGTGTGATTATCAGTTACTCACACACTTTTTACCTATTTGAATACAAATAAATAATTTACAAATAAAGTTTATCAACATTTAGCATTTCATTAACCATTTCATTACCAATTTCATTAATGTTATGCCACCTTAACCCTTGACAAAAGCTTTTAAACTCCAAATGTTTACATATTTTCTAAATGTATGTTCTATTTAAAAAGTGCTTATCACACACACACACACACACACACACACACACACACACACACACACACACACACACACACACACACACACACACACACACACACACACACACACTTTTTATACCCACAAGCATACAACTGGACAGGAACTTGTGCTTTTGAAGCTTTGGCAGGCAATAAATGAAACTATGCAGGTGTTTTTCTTCATCAATGTTTTCATGTGCAAGAAGACAAAAGAGACAGAACAAGTTCAGGTGCAGTGGAATTATGAATTATGATAAAGAACTTTTCATTCCACTTTATTAAAGAGTCTATGAGTCTATGAATACGTCTCTGAATTTAGAATGCGATCATAAAAATTACAGGTTATAAATAATTTCAATTGTACACAACAATAAATGCTTTTCCAGCTTTTTCTAAACCCCCCCACAAATGTATAAATTATACATTCTCAGCACCCTCACTGTGAGCCATATCACCTACTTTTTCATTTACTCTGAACAAAAAGCTCACTACATATCTATTCAAAACATTTTTGATAATTAGTTAGCTATGCTTAGACATGTTATTTGATATTATGTTTATTAAAGCAAGATATACAGTATAATACAGCATTTTAGGTTTAAGTATTGACATATTTATTTAAATACTGTGCTTATTACAGCTTTTTTAGTAACTTTACATTATTTATTTAACTCCAAACACAAGCGACAGACTTGCTGCTTCAGCAAAAGTCTTCTCAAAGCATAATCTGCAGAACCTCCAGTCCCAGCAACAAACAAATTTTATGTTACCATATCTCACTTAGCACTCATCTACACTTATTTATTTGACACACACTTTTACCCAAAATGACACAAGTAAACAAACAGCTATACTGTAGAAGCTAAATGTGAAATACCAGTGCTAAAGGCTTTTCGATCAGCTGAAAAAAGGGTGATAATTTAATTTTCTATTTCCAGTTAATCTAGCGTTTAATGTGCAATGATGCCATGACAACAATTTCAATCTTTCTGTCCATTTTTAAGTGAGTGAAAATGCATAAAGGTTTATCATAATTCTGCACTGTTTTTTATTTAGATTCCTTTATATCTATGAAAACTAGGATAACTTTTTGCAAAAGAAAGAATTCACTCTCATACCCAAAATGTTACAGCATTTTCCCTATTCACAACAAAATTAGACAGAAATGTCAACTGTAGACTGTAGTGAACTGTAGACCTTTTTGCACCCACTTGTGTACTAGCAGCTTTGAATCGCCTAAATCATTCTGCCCAGTAATACTTCTGTTTTCTTACTAAATTGGCTTATTTTTTCTTTGTAAGAACAATCTCTATCCAGTTTATAAACTGCTCTTGTATGTGTTACAGGGAAGCTTCATTAAACTAGATCAGCCAATCTGTCATCAGTCCTCATCTTCCATGACATCTCAGCAGCCTTTGCATAGAAACCGTTTGTCTATCCTCATGAGTCATGGAATTTAGGGCATTAATGAGAATCCATAGCATGGTGGTGGATTGCCTCTTACTTAGAAATATGCTTATATCAGGTGATAGAGTGGGGATCCAAATCTGGTCCATGTAGACTCTCAAATATCAACTCTGGCTCTTCTTCTGTTTTTTTTCTTTCCTCCTGCTCTCTCAGTGAGGTCATATCCTCACATTGTTTTTATACCATTGCAATGCTGACGACATTAAGACATCTTCTGCTTTCTTACCTCAGACACTCATGTTTCTGTGAGGATCTCAGCATATCTTGCAGAAATATCATCGGACATGGCAGCTCATCAGCTAAAAGAAAATTCCAGCAAGACTGAGCTGCTTTATTTCCCTAAAGATGTAAATCCACATCAAAATCTCATCATTCTGAAGTACTGTTGGTTTAGACCATCTCCTGACTCACACAACCTCTGGGTAGTTCTAGACAACGTTTACTCTGGAAGCCATCTGATCCCTGCAACTGATCCATAAAGCAGCTGCAAGACTTGTTTTAAATCTCCTCAGGTTCTTCTGACTATTGATATAGTTTTTGTGATACGGAACTGTTGAAATGAAAATGCAAACTGTTTATCATATCTATTCATACCTAGATATGAGAACCATCTGTCATGTAGATCACAAATTTGATGAAGCATTTTCTCTCCTACAGTAGTTAGTCTGATTAAAACACAAAAGAGTTGGATAATATGTAATGGGGGGGTTCACAATGTGCTTTTATTCCTTCTTTAATTTCCCACAGTCTTTTTTTGTGCAGTATTTTAAACAGGTTGCCTTAATATGTCTTCACCTGCTTAATGAAAGTCACCTTGCCACAAGAATGAAGCACATTAACATACTGATGAGATGTTTAATTCCATATGTGCACCATAAGTGCTTCTTTGGTTCATACAGTATGTGATCTAGTGTGTGCACTTTCCCAGCTGCTGTAATATGCTGCAGTGATGCTAATGAGATCATGGAAAAACATGCATGCTCTAAAACAGGTCATTTTGTGGGTGTGTTACACAAGGAAGCACACACTGCTGCATTGCAGCGACACATTTCCAAGTCAGCCATTTTGACTTCATCAGCTGCACTAAGATGATTGTGCAGGTTAGTGCTAATGTGTTTTATTGTTCTTCTTAGGATTTTCTTTGTCAAAGAAATCAGTGTCATTACTCACACATTTTCCAGAAAGCTAAATGCAGGGAAATAGAAAAAGCAAAAGGAAATGACAACAAGAGCAATGGTAAATATATGCTGGTGGCTCAAGATTAAAAATTGTAACAAAAAAATGTAGGTACACAGGGAGTCTAGAAGAAAAAGCAATGCAGTCATGGACTAAACAATATCCATGCAGACAATTTAAGATAATGATGACAATATCTCAACTCAGGATTAAACTAGGGACTGCCGGAAAGCAACACTACCCTCTGTACCATCACAGGAAAAGCAGCAGTGACAAAAGCAACAACAACATAAGGCACCCAAAAGTGATCACATATTCAGTATGTGATTTTTAGTACATTAGTACATATTTAAATGAGGTTCGGTAGCTGGGGTTAACTGAGTGTGTTAGATAAGTGTAGAAAAGAGTGCAGGCAGGGTGGAGTGGGTGGAGAAGAGTGACAGGAGTGATTTGTGATAGAAGAGTATCTACAAGAGTGAAAGGAAAAGTTTATAGGACTGTGGTGAGACCTGCAATGTTGTATGGTTTTGAGACAGTGGCATTGAGTAAAAGACAGGAGGCGGAGCTGGAGGTAGCAGAGCTGAAGATGTTGAGGTTTTCTTGGGGAGTGACGAGGATGGACAGGATTAGAAATTAATTTAGTAGAGGGAAAATGCATGTAGGACATTTTGTTGACAAAGTAAGAGAGGCGAGATTGAGATGGTTTGGACATGTGCAGAGAAGAAACATGGGGTATATCGGTAGAAGAATGCTGAGGATGGAGCTGCCAGGAAGGAGGAAAAGAGGAAGGCCAAGGAGGAGGTTTATGGTTGTGGTGAGGGAAGACATACAGGTAGTTGGGTTGAAAGAGGCAGATGCAGAGGACATGGGGGTATGGAGAAGAATGATCCCCTGTGATGACCCCTGAAGGGAGAAGCCGAAAGAAGAAGTACATTATTACACATTTTGTGTTTCATACAGATAATGAAATACAATGGCTGCATCATGGTGGTCTTGTTACAGCACACACTCTGGTTTGATTTTAAACTTGAATTACTGTCTTTAGGAAGCCTATAATTATGATATGAATAATGATAGTTATGGAATGTGGTTGTTAGAATGTGTAAGGAGAGAATTGATGAGCAATTTACTTTAGACTCAGGATACAGCAAATCCTAACCCATCCTAAATTAGCAAACAATTTCACAATATATGCTTATTATTACACTGTCCAGCTGCTGCTTTTATCACATTTTTCATATTGTCTCATTACATTCTTTTTTCTTTATATATTACTTTATTTAATTAATTTTACTTCAAGAAAAAGGTTTTTTGGACAGTTCACTTCTGAGATCCCAAAAAGTCAAGAAATCCACTACAGACATTCAACTGGCTTATTAAGTGACAGTAATAAACTAAATCACAGCAGTTGGTAAATAGCTGTTAATAGTTCTTGTTGTTTCTAAGGAATTATATAGATCTTTCATGTGAATAATATATCAAATAGATAATTGACATGATGTAATTGAGAAATGTTTATTTATCTATCTATCTATCTATCTATCTATCTATCTATCTATCTATCTATCTATCTATCTATCTATCTATCTATCTATCTATCTATATATTAATATAAGTAGTAAAAAAAATCAGCTGATAGGCAGCTGATATTTCATTTCATATGCTCTGTTTTTACCCCACATGATCATTTGTATGAATTATTTAAATGTTCAAATAATTTGCACATATTTCATGTTATGTATGTTGATATGTTGTATTCACTGTATGAACTGAACCATTTCTGCCCTACAACAAATTCTGACTTATCATTTGTACTTGTAATAATATGACAGTTTCATGAATCAGCCACAGAACTCTTCAACCATGAATGTATATCATTTCCAGTGCTCAAATCTCCTCTGACTTCTAATCAACTTTGATTAATAAATCAAAGTTGTGAGGTCAGCTGATGCTGTTATGTCTTTCTGCAAACATTTAATGTACAATCATCACAGACTCAAGGTGAACTGTGGCTCTTCTGTGTCACACAGAGACTTTGATGGATGATGTATTTCTTGGACACAAACGGAATAAAAGTTACAAGGCTTTTGAGCGGATGTCAAAGTTGTCAGATCTGTCATATGAAGGCTATTTCTGTCAAAGGATGCTGTCAGAACAAAAAATACAGATCATCCAACAGTGAACTCCCACTGAAAGTGGTACCCGGTGCCTTTGTTTTAACTCAAACTGTTCTGTTCTGTTCACTTCGCTCATTAGCCATTTTGACCCAGCTGGTAAACAGAGGAAATGGCACAGAAACCAATTTTTTTCCAGTTGGATTTGAAGTTTTAGATCAAATCCTGTTCTATAGGGAACAATGGAGACTTTAAAATTGTAAAAAAAATATATAAGAAAAACCTAGTTTTGTTATAGAGTAAACCTTTTTAACAGTTAGTTTTTTTTATAATTATCCTGAGATTTCAAGAAAACTGCAATATTTCTAATTTATTTAATTGATCCTTCGTAACTCAGACCTGACAAGAGGCATCTGTAATGTGTTGTATATTTGAAAAAACAGATAATGTTGCTATCTTACATCATCAAAGTCTCAAGTTCAAGCATGAACTTGAGTTACTGTCTGTGTTTGAATTTCACACATTTTTCTGATGTTTATGTTGATTTCCTTTGGGTTCTCTGGTTTTCTCTCACCTTTTTAAAACATGCTGTTATGCAAACTGGCTATGCTAAATTGCCCTTAGGTGTGAATGAATGTGTAAATGTGTGTACATTGTATCCTCTAATGAACTGGTGTCCCATCCAGGGTGTTTTGTCCCACATCAAACCAAGTGTTATGGAAAGAGTCTCCAGATCCACAATGAGTCTGTATAGATAAAGTGGTTACTAAAGATGAGTAAATGAACATGCACTTAAAGAAATCAATCATTTAATGGTTTGTCTCTTTGGAGAATGCTTTAAACAACCACAAAAGAATTTTAGAAATGTTACCGTGTAGAACTAGGGTTACCTATGTAACCTAGTGACGTTCCCTTTCAGGAACTTGAGCTTTTGGGAACGAATGTCCAATCACGCCATACTGACCAGTCCCTGCCTAGTGTGTCTGAACACAACCTCCATGCAGGACAGAGGAGACAGGAGTGGTTCTGATGTCAAGGTCGTAGAACCTGACAAAGGTCAGCAGCCAAGGGCTCGAAGGGGGCCTCAGATAGAGCCGCCAGCACAATGGCCAAGTCCCACACAGGCACTCTGGGTTGTGTCCCAGTCCTCAGCCTCCGGATGCCACGTAGGAAACGTGTTGGAAGGGGGGGTTTCCCCAGCGACTGCCCCGCTAGTGGGGTACAATAAGCCATGATAGCGAACACGTAACACTTCAGGGTTGATGGAGCAAATCCTGTGGCAAACTGTTTCTGCAAGAACTCCAGAACTGTACCAACCGGGCAGTTGACTGGGTCTAACTGGTGGTGCTCACACCACGTGGTGACCAAATGCCATATAGCGGCATACAACCTCCTCATGAAGGGAGCTTTGGAATGGTGAATGGTCTCTACCTCAGTAGAGAGACCAGCTGCTAGGAACTGCATCCCCTCAGGGGCCACAGCCACAGCTTCCATAACTCTGGGCAGGGGTGAACCAGGGTTTCCCCTGCATGTGAGAGGAGATCCCTCCTGGGAGGAATTTCCCAGCGAGGTCCCTCGAGCACGGTCTCACTGGTGGATTTTCTCCAGAACTCCTGGGAGCAGCATGATAGGGGAAAGGGCGTACAGATGTAGCCTCGGCCACGTCTACACCATGGCATCCAGCCCCAACGGAGAGAGAACCAGAGGGGACAGTGCAAAGTCTCCCGAGTCGCAAACAGATACACCTGGGCTCTGTAATATCTCTGCCATATCTCTCCATTCCTCTAGCGTAATAAAAAGGGGGCAAGGAGGGACACACATGTGAAAGTTTGTTTGCTTTTTAGCCATGCTGCACAGATTTACACACGAAAAGCTTACCTGAACAACAGAAGCTGATGTTGCTCTCATCTTGTAGCTTCCTGGTTTGCGCGACGTCGCCCGCCAATGAAGTCACGACTAACTATTGGCCAGATTACACGTGATTCAGAGCGTGAACAACGCGAGGCATTCCCAAAGCATTTTTGGTGCAGCTCAAGTTCCTGAAAGGGAAATACAGGTTGTCCTGAACTGAAATATATTTCTCTTTTTAATAAAATGATCTATCTTATATTGTGGATAATTTAATTGGGGTCCAAACCTAGTTGTTAACTACAGCCACAGTGACATTATGGAATAGTTTTCCTAGAACAGTGCATGTATTTTCATATTCACTGACAATATTATATTCCCCAGGATGTTAATTCATTAAGAAAATGTCATTGTCTCTTAATAAAATTGTTTTTTACCACAAAACAATGATAATACATGCATTTTAGAATATATAATAGAATGAAATGTGAGGCTGTGGGAAAGAAAAACATAAGACATTGTTAGAATCAGAAATTTTTTTTGTAGAAGTACTTTTGTACATTTCTTGGAAGCATAGCAGTTGTCTAATGCTAAACAATGAGGTTAAGGCTGGGGTAAAGATGCGCTTTCATTTTTAACTCACTTTAATCTCTTCAAACACTTCCATCTGTTCAAAAGGTTTAGGGAATTATATTGCATTTTTTTTTTTTTTTTTGTCTCAGGAAAGTGCTGGGTTTTGAAATTTCTACTTCATATAAGTCTCAAGATGAAAGATACCTGGGTTGCACTTGAAAGAAACTTTATAAGCAGAATTGAAATGAGGAATGGATACAGGAATTTCAGAAATGCAAACAGCCCTGTTCCTTTATAGAAGTTAATAGGCATGCTAAGGGCCATGCTCTGGGCAGGCCGTGGCACAGCTCTAGCGCTTACTGTGAGGTCATACTGGAGCGCTAAGTGCACAGTCAGCGGGATTGGCTGAAGCACACAGGACTTGATGAAGATATAGCGGTGTGTCCTCAGCTGCCATATGGAAGTCAAATGACCACAATTTCACAATATCGCTGCTTAGCCACTCTGTTTCAGGTGACCCAAATTGATTCCGCATTTCACCAAAGCCCATGTGGCATCCATTGAAGAGAAATGAATCAACAAAAGTGGTAGGGTTGCTGGTTATTAGTGTCACCATCATTTTCAAAGGAACCAGTTGCCTACTTAAAAATGAATGGACTTTATTCACATCTATGCCATATTTCATTTTTGTTCTTAGATTAAGGGCACATTGAATTTTTAAATCATGTGTTGAGATTGAGGAAAGCCATGGCTGTTAAGATTTTCTTTCTTTCTTTCTTTCTTTCTTTCTTTCTTTCTTTCTTTCTTTCTTTCTTTCTTTCCTTCTTTCCTTCTTTCTTTCTTTCTTTCTTATTTATTTATTTATTTATTTATTTATTCACAATTAATAATGCTGTTTAATTGGTTTTCATTTAATTCTGTGTTGTCGTTTAGCAGATTGCATGGCAAAAAAAAAAGAAAGGCAAGGATTGTCGTTACACTGTCAGGAGACAATTAGTTTTGATCTCTTGGTTCTATTTCACATCTATCTGGTAAGCAAATTACTTTTCAGGCAACCCTTCACACCATCTCCTAGATGAATTTCAATTACCCTTTTTAGAATGCGGATTCACATCCCCAGAGTCTAAAACAAATAAGTTTAATATTTTGTTCTAGTGATGGCACCCTGAGAGACAAGTACTAGAATCAGGTGTTATGCAAGAGAAACATCTTAAATTTAGTGATAATATGATAAAACAATCAATTAATAATCTAGGCGAAAGTGTATATATGTATTTTTGTTTGTTTGTTTTTAAGATCAGAAATGGACTGAGGCTTGAATTCTGCTTAGTATGTCTTTTCTTTGATTATGCCTGTTAGACATTTAGTGAGAGATTGTGACTTAATGTAGATCAGTACTTATATTACTTATAAAAATCCTGGCAACTTTAATAAGAATATATGTACCCCTGTATAATCATGCAGTTATTCAATCAGCCTGGATTTCTTTCCTCTCAACAAAGAATGGGAATGTCATCTGGTCATTTTCCCCATGTCTGCTGTGTAGTTTTAGTAAGCCAGTGCCATTTGACATTAGATTACTACTTCTTGGCAGGTGGGAGTGAAATTTCTCTCAAGCTTCAATGCAGCATGCGTTCAGAGATGCTTATCTTCTCACCACTGTTGTATAGAGAGATCATTTGAATTACCATCCTATCAGCTTGGACCAGTCTTGCCATTCTTTTTTGATCTTTCTTGTACACAAGGAGATTTTGCCCACAGAGAGGCCACTCAGTAAATATTTTTTGACTATTCACTGTAAACACTAGAGAATGTTGTGAATAACAATACAACTAAATTGTGGCAGTTTCTAAAATATGCATCTGTCACAGACATCTTTTTGTTGCCTTTATTTGTCACATATACAATACAGCACAGTAAAATCTTTTCATATCCCAGCTTTTTTTGGGGTCAGAGCACAGGGTCAGCCATGATACAGCACTCCTGGAGCACATAGGGTTAAGGGCCTTGTTCAAGGGCCCAAGAGTGGCAGCTTGGCAATACCCAGGCTTGAACCCCTGACCTTCTAATCGGTAACCCAGTACCTTAACCGCTGAGCTTCCACTCCCCCAGCTATGCCATGATCAAAGTTTCTGAGATCACACTATTTTCTCCAATTCCGATGTCTGGTGGAAACATTAACTGGAGCTTTTGCATGTTGTTTTGGATCATGCTGCAGATAAGCTGTTTGGATAATTTTCTGGAAAGTGCAGTAATATAGTAATATAGTAAAATAAGGTATATGATTAAAACATGACAATGCCATAGTAAAGGAATGGGTTAAATAGGTCTATATTTATTAAGCATGCTAGTAATACACAGTAATCTATAAAAAAGTTACAAGTATGACATTGTGTTTCTCCACAGACAAATGTTTAACATTAGCAGACATAATTTTATCCTCAAGCTGAACAGTTTTTGCGGTATATCACACAGCATGTTTTAATTAATTGGCTTATAGAATGACCTTTACAAAATAAGTATGCAAAGATAAGAGGGAAATGTTTTAACTTGGGCCATAGAGCTGGTTATTAGCAGATAATTTTATTTATTTGTATATATTTTGAATATAATAATAAATGTATTGTTAGCTTTCAGACTTTATTTTGATAATAAGAGTAGCTGATGAAAATATTTGCTTGAATTTTCATTAGCAGATCTTGAGAGGTTTTGTTGAATGATAATTGATACTGATATACACATTTTACTGCTTGCATGGAGAGACTCAGTATTTTAAGCTCATTTTTAGGTTGTATAGCAAAATACATGTGTTCTGATTTTACTTGATTTGAACTTCAGGTCATCCCTGGGACTGAAAACTGTCTCTCATACATACATAATCCTTATCAGTTAATTGCAAATATCCTGCTCCCATTCATTCATTAAGCCCCACGTTTACTCATTGCTATGTAATTTACATTGTAGGAAGCCTCTGTTCAAAATCTTTAGAGACAGGAACAGCTTTGAAACCCTTTGGTATTGATAATCTTTTGGTTTTGATAATTTTGTAATTTTCATACCCATGTGTTTAAAATCTAAAGAGACAGAAACGACTTTACAAATCTCTTTGATTAAAGATGTTACGTACTAATCCAACAAGTGTTTAGCAACCTGACTCACAGTAGTATATTTTAGCACAGCTGTGATCAGTGCTATCGAGTCGGCACATTTCTAGATACTAATAATGTAGAATCAGGGACTGATTAAAAAAAGTATTAAATAAGGGAATGTTCATGAACGAAGGCGTATGTACTTACCAAAAAAAAAATGCTCAATTAATATGTAGGTTTGCATTTATTCAATAAATCAACATAAACTGAATCAATATTTCTGAACCCATTTATTAAAGTTTAAAGCTATTATTGGTTAATTTGACCATCTTTAATCTAGAGAGTCACAAGCACTTCAAGCTGTGATGAGAAGAGTGCATTAAAAGGCTAGGCTTCCTAAAGTCTATCATCAGCATTAACTGGGCAACATCATTGCCTGAAACAGCCTTCCAATCAGTTTTCAGGACTCAGAGACAGTCTCAGGGTTCAAGTCGAGGCTGAAAAAAATATTTATTTATTTAAGTCTTCTATCAGCAGATTTTTCCTATGTAAAGGAGCAGATCTGGAGGCATCATGGATATAAAGTGTTCGATGAACTGGGATATTTGTATGCTGTCATCCCTCACTCTCACACATTCACTCGGGTTTGTTGACGGTGGTGTGGTGAGTCGTCTCTTATCCCAGAGATCCCTTGTGCCTGTGTTACCTTCTGGCGCTCCCTTTCAGTTATGCTGCCATAGCGAGTCTTGCTGGAGTCCCCAACTGCACAGTGTCCTTAACTTTCACACAACAATAAGGATACTTAATAATCCATGTCCTTCTTTCCCTGTCTCGACCTCTGCCCCCCCCTCTCGTTAATCATGCTCCTGAGGTTCCAGTGACCACTGTTCCTGCCCCTCTCCCCTCCTCGGATCTGCCCACTTCATCCTGGCCTGCCTCTGGATGGTGTGCTCTTCGTTTGCAGGCCACTCTGTGCAACTGGGAATGGTTTCTTATTAAAGCCCTGGGGATCTATGAAATTCTGGAAGTAAGAACAGGAGCTTTGAGGATGGATTTGGACTGTAGATAATGTCAACAGTCTGCTACATTGACTCAGGACTACAATTTGCTTCTGATCACATCACTGCCCACCTCAACATTGTTTATCTGTATTAAATGGACATTCAGGACATTTCAGATGAGGATGGGTTCCCTCTTGAGTTTGGTTCCTCTTAAGGTTTTTTCCTTATGCCATCTTGGGGAGTTTTTTCTTGCTGCAGTCGCCACCACGAGCCGCTCACCAGGGACAAACTTACACTTATGAAGAACATCTTATTCATTTTCATCACCACATCTGTGTAAAGCTGCTTTGAGACAATGTTCATTGTTAAAAGCGCTATACAAATAAAAAATTATTGAATTGAATCGTCTCACATGATGAGTGAGTGAAATATTTTTTCCTTATTACAGTGGCTCGTATTTATATATGTAAATAGTTCATGTAATGATGTAGTGAATTATGTATGATATGACTTGACAGTTGCAATTAAATTTAGTCAAGGGATTCTTTAGAAATACTGAGACAATGTGAGGGAGCAATCAATCATACATTTGGACATAATGTCGGGAGTGCATCTCTATCAGCAGACATCAGAGTTGAATTATTACAATGTGACAATCTGCACCAGTGTCATTCTGTCTGAGTACCACACTAGGTGTTTGAGGCATGTAAGGACAATGGTGTCGTAATTAGGAGTGCATGAATGTGTTTCTTCTTTGACAAGGAAATCTCTAAGGAAATTTGATGTGCTTGTTAGAGATGATTGTGTTGCTGTACCACTTACAAAAAAAAAAAAACGAGAAAGGAACAATATGCACTAAAAAGGCTATACTTTCCATTTAATACAAATCAATTTAATTGTATTTATTTTGAGCTTTTAATAATTGATATTGTAACAAGTAGCTATAATTATTTCAAATGAAATAGTAGACTTTAAATAAAATGTTTACAAATTTATATATGTAAAAAAAAAAAACATATATATATATGCAAAATAGCATAGACAAATGTTTTCCTTCATATAAACCTATTATATCTGCAAATATAATAACTAAATATAATAATTTAAAGGTTTAATTTAAATTATCTAGGGCACAGAGGACATATACTGACTTCCTGTCCAAGTCCACTTCATCTTTTTCCCTCAGGCACATCCATTACAGTGAAAATGAGCAGTTTTAGTTTTGTTCATGCATGACATTAATTCAACCCTGTTACCTGAAGACATTCACCCCTATGCAACATTTTGATTCCTAGAGGATTAAAAATTATAGTATAATAAAGACCTAAAAAATGTGCAGTTGACTTAGAAACAATGATTATTAGTGCTATAAAACTTTGGAGAAAACAACCATATTTTTTTCTGATGAAAGAAGTTGGAAGGACAGATTGTAACCTAAGCTCAATAAACTTAACATTAAAGTACTAACCAAGTAATGTCACAAGTCAGATGCCTTGTTAAAATCAGAATGTCTTTGTCAGAACTTTTTGTCATTTAAATTGGCCAAGAACAGTCTATTTGGTACAAGACTATTATTTTTAAAAAATGTGCAAAGATGCCCACAACATACCTTGATTTCTTGCAAACTAAATGTAACCAATTTTGAAGCTTTAAACATGCCTGAAAAAGTGTCAACCTTAGAAAGTTTGACAACATTCTTTCATCTTAGTCAGTATATAAGGGCTGGTGCTACAGTAGTTATAGTAATTGATTTCCCTATGGACATAATGGAAACCAGTGCAAATAAACAATATGACTGATATGTGTGGCCAGCTAAGTGTACAAATATATTGTATATACTAGGTATTTTGTGAATATAGTGTTATTCTGAGACTAGTGTTTAAGTTCCAAAGAAAGGTTTCATTTTCATAAATGTCTTGAGGGAGTTCTCTACCTCACAAGGATCAGTTGGATTTATTTTTGTTAATATGAGTGTATCATGGGAGAGAAGCTGATCATAGACTAGCGTTTCTTCCTATTGACACTTGATACTTCTGGGCCATGGCCTTGTCAAAGAAGTGTCTGCTGGCTTCCTGCCATCTGTTTGACTGACAGCCTGAATTTTCTGCCTGATGAGTTAACCCTAAAGATCACAGCAATCCTTCTGTCACAGTCTTATCCAGACTTAACAGCCTGGTTACAAAGCAACTTTAATCTACACTGAGCCTCCATATACCTTAAAACATAAAGATAAAGAGCATCAATCTTCAGCAATAGGTGACCAAAGGTCAGCATGTTTTATGAGTCTTAAATGTTGCTCATATTGTATCTCCATGATATTTTCATAAAACCTGACCATAAACTCCACACCATCCTCATGAATTTTTTAATTGAAAAATTAATAGAAAAAATTATTGTTTTAAAATAATGCCTAACAATTAAAAATGCAGCAGAAACCCAGATAGAAATACTATATTCTGATGGATAACCCAAAAAAGTTTTACTTGTGCAATAACAAGAATGTTCAATGAACTCCAATTAAAATCCTATGCTCGGTGCATTCAAGATCACTGAAAGAGTGTATCTGTATACCTATTGGAATTTCTTATCAAAATCTTCAAGCAGGATCCCCTGGTAATATTTCCTAAAAACTTAATTAAAACAACAGCAATCTCAAATTGAGCAGCAGGCAGATCTCATAAACCAATGGTTTAATATGGGCAAAATGAACATGTTCTCAGTTTGTCTAGTGTAAATATGGGACTGTATGGCTTGTTGAAGCTGCTTAGATGAGTTATGACAGCAGGTTGAGTCATGGTGGCAGCAGTGGCAGCTTCCCAGGGTATGAGAACACGGGTGCTATGGTGTAAAACGACCCCCTACCCCCTGACATCTCTTCCTGTTTTTGTAAGCACGTGGGGCAACATATTCAGCAGTGACTCAAAGCCATGTCAAGTCCCATACAAAGACACACACACATAAATAAAAAAATAAATAAACATATATGTCAGTGGCGGGTGGTCAGGGATAGGAAAGCCTTCTCTGCTGGCCTAAACACTATCAGAAGCACTGACTAACATTTACAACAGAAATTCTAATATTTGTTCTATGAAACTGTATTAATTTATTCCCAACAGTTTATTCTTTTCATTTCCTAGTGTTGCTCTATCAGATTTTAGCCTCTATGTGCTCCATGTCAATCTGCCCAGGGCCTTTGAGGTCTGTACTGCTGGCCTTTTTTACCTGAGTCTCTATTAGAAACGGGTCTGTTTCTTTAACCAATCAGATTTCAAATTCGCCTCACAGGGCCAGCTAGCTGGCACAGAAGAGCATCAGCATGTTTTAGTCCTCTGATTGGTTGGTCAGAGGGAAACTGTTAAAGCCAAGTTCAACTAGTAAAACATGTCTGTAGAGCGCTGGACACATTAATACATCTGAGATAGACTTTTTTATGCCTACGGAGGAAGAGCAATTGATTTAGCCTCAGACATACTTAAAAATACATTTTCAAGAAAAGCTAGACATCGTGAGGCGAGGTTGGCCAACTCCAAAGCCAGCTAGCTCAGCCTGGGAAAGGGTTTGTTCGCCACATCCAGACCACTAAATAGGAGCGGTACCACTGGCTTACAGCCTCTGAGGAGCGGTGCAAATTATGAGTCTGCATCTCTGGTGAGTAGGTTGTATTTTATTAAAATTTTTAATGTTTTTGTCATGTTATTAGTCAAATATTGGTTCTGAACTGCTCCAGATGATGTAGGTGGCACAGTTGCGGTTGTAGTGTAGAGGTTTGGAGCTTGCTTTAGTAAAATCGTATTCACCTTCCATATGCGAAATGGCTCTCTCTCTGTAATGCCACACATTGTTATACTGCGTTTTTGTATTGTATTGATGTTTCTATAATTGCGACATGATTAGATTAGATTAGATTAGATTAGATTAGATTAGATTCAACTTTACTGTCATTATACATGTACAAGTACAAGGCAACGAAATGCAGTAATAGTGGTTGTATTAAGAGGTGGATTAAGTTGGGTAAGCCCCCACTGAAGGCCAAGGAACCAAATGCACATCCTGCCCCTGATATATATATATATATATATATATATATATATATATATATATATATATATATATATATATACAGTGGAACCCGCTTATCTCGACCTCGGTTAACTCGACAACCCTATTAAGTCGACGTTTTTGAAGTGGAACCGCCAAATTCTCGCTTTGTCTAAGCATTTTTTTATCGGTTATGTCGACTTTTTTATGTCGCCGAACCCTGATATCTCGAGCACAAGGGGGGAAAAATTTGCCATTTAACGTCGGTTATCTCGGTGCAGCCGCAAAAGAACTCGCGGAAGTGGCGAAAAAATCAAGCCTTACAGATGCTACAGGTGTTGTATTGTATACTGGTGAATCTCTGCTGTTAGTTAGTGCACATATGCCTTTTGTTGTTAAATGTTATGCGATGAACGGGAGGGGAAAGTAGAAGCGCGGCGCTAATCAGCACACGGGAGAACGTGAAATGAGCAGCAAAAGCATAGAATGAACAACGGCAGGTTCGGGGGGGGGGGAAACTGCGATGCGTTTTGGGAAGAGTGCCGGTGGAAAGGCACGTACCGGGATACGCATGAGCGATAACAACGACCGCCGTGAACCAACATATACCAACAATAACGGACAGTAAAAGTGTGGAAGTTTAAATAGGAGCTGGTGATGATGCTAAACGAGCACCATATGTGCGCGATTGAAGCCGGGAGCTTTAGAGAAAGCGGCCGAGAAAGCATCTGACACGCCGAAGGGGGCGCCAAAGGGGGCGTGGCAGGTGGATTCCTGACAGTTAACAAACATGTACTGTATGTATTTTTATTGCATGCCTTCATCAAACAATTCGCGGCAACGCTGTTGTGTAAAAAACACATCCAAAAACACGTGCATGCACATTCTCATTTATTAACGCACATCATGTACATAAAGAAATTTCAAGCACGTTAATATATTGCCGCCATATTTATTTTCGTTTATCTCGATCATCGGTTATCTCGATGCTTTTTGGCAACCCCTCGACATCGACATAACCGGGTTCCACTGTATATATATATATATATATATATATATATATATATATATATATATATATATATATATATATATATATATATATATATATATATATATATATATATATATATATATATATATATATATATATATATATATATATATAAAAACATTTTGGAAAACATACAGACAGAGTTGTCTCTCCCACTCAAAACAAAGTCGTATTAACACTTCTGGTGTTATACATGCATGTGAATGTCCATCACAACCTCGAGCATTGCCAAAATTGCCATGAGACGTTCTATATATATAAATTCATTATATATATTTTTTATTTTTATTTCAGATAACATGAGATATAATAGATGAGCAAATATTTGCTAACACATTAGGACATAGGGACACAGCTACCTATAAGTGAGTTTTACAACCTTAACTGCTGGCTCCTGAAGACTATTGATTGGAAACCCATTACAGCACTGTGTGCAAAAGCCTTTCCTTGTTTGCTACTCTAGACTCACTAGTAGTCTGGCAGACTGAGAGACATGGCACTGGGATTTGGCTTCTATTGCAGTTCTGAGGGAGAAATCATCTGTGATCTTAGCATGATATGAAACTAAATATTAAGGAACCTTTTTCCTTTAAAAATTAGCATTCACTCATTCATCTTTAGTAATTGCTTAATTCTGGTCAGGGTTTTGGTGGATGCTGAACCTTTCCTGAGAAGACTGGGGGAATAAAGTAAAGTGGTAATACACACTGGATGGAATGCCAGTCCATTCACATACTAACTCACACCTTGGGGTAAAACAGCACAGCTTTCCACTTATTGGCATGTTTTTAGGAGGTAAAACAAACCAACAGAATACCAACATCCACATGGGATCTCATGCAGAACTCCACACAGACAGTAACCCATACTATGTTTTCTTTAATGCTGTGAGGCAGCAGTACTACCTTATCTCCTTATGCCAGACTGACCATAATTATTAAATACTGCCGGTAGTTTTACTATATATTTACTCAAATATTGACCGGCAGTTCTGTGCTGTTTTAACCATGCTGGTTGCAAACCATTTGTTACTGCAACCTTCACAGAGGTTAGTGTATGGTAGGACAATACTATTCACAATCCAGGATTTTCTTGTTAAACATGCAGATGCAACAATTAAAAGTGCACAGTACCTCCCACAGCACTTTTTAAAAAATATTTATTTTAGTCAAGACTGAAATGTAGTAACATTCATTGTATGCGTTAAACAAGGTACAAAGGTAGTACAATCGTTTTCTAATAGATGTTACCCATGTCTTTGCATGAGAGTGTGTAATCTCATAGTTTTTAAACATCATCACAAATGTGATCATTGTAGCCAGTACATGAACTTTAACATTATCAGGCGTACTCATTTCATATGGCAAATTGTGTTGTTGGATCTTGTTCTCTGCCAATACTTCTTTACAGAGAACCCAATTCTCTCAGCAGAAGGAAGGCAGAAATGCTAGGGAGTCCGTTCATTGATCAAACATCATGACATCCTTCTTTGTCTGCTGCCATACTGAACACTGTGGGGGTGCTGATGCATAAAATTAAAGAATGTCAAATTGGTTCTGGTGTAAACTATTGATCAAATCAGACCTCTAGGCTGCTGTATTTTCCATGAAAACAAAGTTGATTTTTTTTCCATAGGACACACGCACACACGCACACACACACACACACACACACACACACACACACACACACACACACACACACACACACACACAAATAAGCTTAAAATAAAAAAATATACATTATATAACTATAAACGTAACTAATGTCTGTTTTATTTGTTTTTTTAACAAGTTATCAATGTGTTGGCTCGTTATGTGCGGCAAATGATTTCAATTTGACTTATTTTTATTTTTATTAAAATAAATTACAATTTACTGATCACAAAATAACTCTCATATATAAGCAATGTAAAATCTCTTTATAGAAACAAACACCAGATCATCTGATAGCTGTGTATTGTATGTGATCAGCAATTAATCGATTATCTATTATAAAAGAGCTGAGGTTACCTGGAATTTATGAAGGAGAACTGGAGGATTGCATAGTCAATAATGGGCTACTTTATTTATAGTAATTGACTAGTTACTGTTGGTAGTTAATCAGTGGTAATGTAAGTGTAAATGAGGGACTGTTCATTAGTTCCTGCATAGTTATAGCAACAATAAAATGTTACTGTTTTTCCTGAAGGACTACTTGCTTCAGTGCTATGATGCATTTCCTGTTTAAAACAGTGCAGCTCTTGCACCTAAGGCAGCATTGATTATATTAATCCATATGGTGGGACAGCAAATTTTCCTTCTGGTTTCTCTACTGATCATCACAACGTGTGCCCACTGTAAGGTGTGGTGATGACATAGTTAACATGCACTAGCAATATTTATCTTTAGTGTATGCATTACTGGAGTGAAAAAGGCAGATTGACCTAATTAAATCTTGTAAAAGGTCACACATCACACAATTATTTTATGTATGTGTATAGAAGACTACATTAAAACACAGTTGAAGACTCAACAAAATAAGCTATACGGGTGTAAAGTATGCAGGTTAACATTATACTTATTAAAATGATAACTATAATACTAGAGTTACATTTTATAACATTTGCAGGTGATCATGTCTGTCAATAGTTATATCTTTAAAATATTAATTGTCTATGTACTGTATAACAAAATATAGTCTAAAGAATCTTTCCTATAGGGGATTTTGCGTATATTCTTGCAATTGTAAATTATGTCAAATTACAATATGTTTATCTTGATTGTAAATACAACCATTAATTTTGTAAAGAAAGAAGAGAACACACAGCAGCAGTTTTAAGAAGAATAAAATCAATACCAAAAATAATCTGGAGAGTAGAAGAGTTTATGCATAATAGGCCTCAATTGTGCTGTGTATTTCTAGAGACTGCTAAATACTATGCAATTACTCTGTCATACCAATTTTGTTTAGAATTTACAACAAGCTCAATGACCTTTATTAAATTTTTGAAATGGCATAGGTGAATTTGCATTCGACCTTCACATGTCTTTGTAGCAATTGTAAAAAGCATCAGCTTCCTGTTTCTCTTGGGGAATGGCTTTGTCTGCCTGAGTGGAACGAACAGCTGAAGGTCACGCTGATGGCCGACTGCCTCAAGGTTTGCAAGACACTTGGTTTTTGTGTCCGCAGTGGAAAAAAAGCCCCTTTTTTGCACCTCTGTCCTATCTATTCCATGTAGTGTGAGTGCTCTGACTCAAGAACAAAGACCGATATGATATAGAGGGCAAAGGGACACAGGAGAAAAAAAATAAAAGAAAGAAAGCAGAATAAGAGAGAGAAAAATGATTTACCCCAGTCTCTCATTCCTCGTTCATCAAACCTATACCTGAGCTGGAGGGATGGAGAAATGTTCAAACCACTATCTGGACTAACAATGCACTCTAAAAAAGATGTACTGCAGACTGAGAGAGATTGAAGAGTAATATGTTGAAGAAGTGTTTACTTCATGTCATTTTATATTCTCATGTTTGTCTGCATGTCTCACTGTCTTGAATTTGGAGTGTAAATGATGAATGAGAGGCTCAGCTAACGATTCATTTTTATTGTTTTACACAGAGACACCTGTCTTGAATTCATTTGAGTGCGAGTTCTCAGTGCATCTGTTCGATCAATAAATAGAATATTCCCTGTAAATAAATTATAAATAGAAAGACTGCCCATCAGTTCATGATTTATATTGGATTGGAATCTTTAGCAAGCTTTTTCATCATGTGTCACATTTTGGTGCAGTGCACAGGATGGAAGCTGTCGTATTGATTCAGTCACTCAGGCAAGTCACAATTCAATTACATTTCCTTGTTCTTCGGTCACCTCCCAAAAGCTTGTTTTGGGGACTTCTCCATAGGGAATAGCTGAATTATGCACAAAGAAATAGACTCATTCCCATCTTAAAGGTGAGCATTGTCATTAATATTGTGCTTTGCATTTCTCTGTTGTGATTCAAATGAATAATGAAATCTTCAGTTCTCTTAGTCATCTTAAATATCCTTTATTAGAAACCCAATCATGGTATCAGAGGCACTTGCTGTACAGTTCCTGTTTAATGGTTAAACATTGAGAGACTGCAGAACTGTGAGCTACAGCAGTCTTTTCATCAAGTCTATAAGCTCTTTGAAGAGTCCCTCACGCCTCGTTTGGCTGCTGGAGTTCTATGCCTACTCCAGTTTAGGCTTGTTTCTTTATTCTCCTTCGCTCATGAACTTCTGCTAGCTCTGTGAAGTGTGTGATTAGAAAAAGTGGGTGGCCCTTTCAAAAGTTTCAAAGCATCTTTCCCCCACACAGTTCACCTCAGAAGTCATCTGTGTGAAGTTCTGCCAGAAAAATCAACAGTGGTAGACATTGCAGAGTGAGTGTTTTGATTGTGTGTGTGTGTGTGTGCGCACACAATGGAATAGCAAAAGATTGTGCTATTAGATCGAGGTCACAGTTCAAACGGACTGCTTTAGCCTTTATATTTCTAGATCAAGTGAGTTCTCAGTTTGCTTGGAGAGTGGTGTGTGTATAGAAAATGTGATATAGGCGGAAGATTCCATTGTTATGCCTGGCATATGGTTACATTCTGAGGCCTTTCAGATAAGAATTGACATCGCAGAACCTTTGAGTGTCGTACTCCAGGCTTTGATATAGAATGTATTTGTTTTAGGGATTTTTTTAAAGGTTGCACTTGTGTTGGGTTTAACACTGCAGGTGATAATATAACACTGTGCACTTTGTAAGGCTGTGAACATGCCACATTGAGTGTGGTGTGTATAAAGGCGATACATCAAAATGGTTTCACAGGAATATTCACTGCTGATAATTAACACGGTCTTCAAGGAGCACCCCAGAATAAATTTAGCATGTAATGTTATCATAATATGTGGTATTTCTGTAGCATGTATATGTGGTATTATGTTGCCCAGCATTGTATCCATCAGGTTTCTATTATTCTAACAATTTATGATTTTATATCATTGCTTTTCACAAGTAGGTCATTCAAACAATAGGAATCATTAGCCCCTTTCAGAGGAATGCAATTACCATTAATGACAACGTGGTTATTTGTAAATACAAGACAGAGTTGGAATCCAGATAAGATTGATGCACCAATGAGGTATTAGACAAGAATGAATTCAGACAAAGGTATTTTTTTAACACCTTTTGAGTTTCTGATTTTCATCAGGAGATAAGTGCAACAGCATTAGGACAAGCCTTAAGTCAACAAGGTTGAATAGAAATGTCTGGAAATTGGAGTGACTCATAAAACAGTGAAGATAATATCCTCAATCAGATGGAATGGCATTCATTTTGATTCACCAGCAGACTCTGGAAATGTGGCATAAAGACAAGTGAAAGACATAGGATATAAATAAGCTCCATTTGTAGGAGAATTGTGACACAAACGAGGTGGTTTAAAAAAGTTTCAAGACTGGCTCTTCTTACAAGAAAGTAATTTATTTATCTATGTTTACACGCTATCACCTTCAGAATAGTCACCTTAAACAGCAATACAGTGCTCCCAACATTTCTGCCATTTCTAGAATGTGTCCTGGAAGTCTTCTTTTTAGAAGCGTGTGAAGAACCTTCTGCAATTCGCGCTGGATCTCCAGAATGGTGTCAAAAATATGACTTTTGAGCTGGATCTTCATCTTCGGGAAGAGGGTAAAGTACACAGGATCTAAATCAGGCAAGCAGGGTGGGTGCAGATGCGAGATCATGTTGTTTGGTGTCTAGGCATCCTTTTTAATCTCTTAGTAAAAATGATATGTAATTTTTTAATTTCTATTATTATTATTTCTAGTTATATATCTAGTTATATATCTATATATCCTCTTTGTCAAAAGGACTCGTTTGACACAGTAGATCTAAAGGATGCATACTTTCATGTATCCATCCTCCCTTCTCACAGGAAGTTCGGGGCCAAAGCTTACCAATATTTTGTTCTTCCGTTTGGCCTTGCCCTATTACCCTGCACCTTCACATTTACATCCCCATGGTGCCCTCGGTCATCTTACGACCAGTTGGGCTCCAGACATTCTATCTTTCTCTGTTTTAGGCCCTAGACCAGGAGAAGCTGAACCAGCTGTGTCCGGTGTATGCACTGGACACTTACGTCCACAGGAAAAGACCTTGGAGGAAGTCAGACCAACTGTTCATCTGCTATGGTCCTCTGAGGAGAAGCCTATATGCTAATATGCAGACTCTGAGCAGATGGATTATTGATGCTAATGCGTCCTCCTACGAGTCCTCTGGTCGCTCTGCTTTGTTCGGGGTCAGAGCACACTCGAGCCGGAGTGTGGCAGCCTCTAAGGCTTGGTCCCCTAGAGTGTCTCTCCAAGACATCTGCAACGCTGCTGGTTGGTCCATCCCACTCCTGGCTCTTCTGTCCTTCGACTTAGCTATGCCCATACACACTAGTCAGGGACTGGTCAGTCTGGCGGTATTGGACTCTCGTTCCCAAAGCGTTGCGATGCAGCTCGAGTTCCTAAAAGGGAATGTATGTAACCCTAGTTCCCTGAGGGTCACGAGACGCTGCATCCCCTTGCCACACTGCCGGCGTCCCTGCAGCGCTTCCTTCTTTACAAAAGCTGCAGCTGGCTTCACTCCATGTGCTTTTTATAGCTTCCTGGTCGTGACTTCACCCCGTTGGTGATTCATAATGTGGACAACGTGGAAGAGTTCTCAAAACGTTGCGATGCAGCGTCTCGTTCCCTCAGGAAACTAGGGTTACATTAGTAACCTAGAGACGGTGTTATTTAAGTGAGGTGAGAATAAAATGGTGTGACAGGAAAATGGAGGAGAAAAAAAGACTGAACTGTAACCAGTTGATGATGGGCACCAAACACATTAAACAGTGAAACGGCTATTTTTTAAGGTGTCGGATTTGACATGTTGAAAGTTTTGTGCAGCATTAGCTTTCACATTAGCTTCTATCCCCCCCAAAAAAATCTAACATATATACTAACTATATATATATATAATTGTGGGAGTTATGTTCTATGACCCCTTGCTAGGTTTAGTGGTACAGCCTTGCTAGGTTTAGTGGTGCAGTGTTGCTAGGTTTAATGGTACAGTGTTGCTAGCTTTCAGTGGTAGAGTATTGCTAGGATTAGTGGTGCAGTGATGTTAGGTTTAGTTGTGGAGTATTGTTAGGTTTAGTGGTAGTATTGCTAGGTTTAGTGGTGCAGTGTTGCCAGGTTTAGTGGTGCAGTGTTGCTAGCTTTGAATGGTACAGTGTTGATAGGTTTAATGTCGCAGTATTGCTAGGTGTAGTGGCGCACGGTTGCTAGCTTTAAGTGGAAGAGTGTTGCTAGGTTTAGTGGTACAGAGTCATTAAGTTTAGTGATACAGCCTTACTAGGTTTAGTGGTGCAGTGTTGCTAGGTTTGTGGTGCAGAGGTTTTGGGTTTAGTGGTGCAGTGTTGCTAGCTTTGAATGGTACAGTGTTGCTAGCTTTAAGTGGTAGAGTATTGCTGTGTTTAGTGTTGCATTGTTCATAGGCTTAGTTGTGCAGGATTGTTAGGTTTAGTGGTGCAGTGATGTTAGGTTTAGTGTTGCAGTGTTGCTAGGTTTATTGTTGCAGTGTTGCTAGGTTTAGTGGTGCACGGTTGCTAGCTTTAAGTGGTAGAGTATTGCTAGGATTAGTGGTACAGTCTTGCTTGGTTTAGTGGTGCAGTGTTGCTAGCTTTAAATGGAAGAGTATTGCTAGGTTTAGTGGTGCAGTGTTGTTAGGTTTAGTGGTGCAGTGTTGCTAGCTTTAAATGGTAGAGTGTTTCTAGCTTTAAGAGTATTGCTAGGTTTAGTGTTGCATTGTTCCTAGGTTTAGTTGTGCAGTATTGTTAGGTTTAGGGGTACAGCGTTGCTAGGTTTAGTGGTGCAGTGTTAGGTTTAGTGGTGCAGTGTTGCTAGCTTTAAGTGGTAGAGTTTTGCTAGGTTTATTGGTACAGTGTTGCTAGATGTTGTTGTACATAGTTGCTAGGTTTAGTGCAGGAATGGCCAACCAGTCAGAGACCGAGAGCCACATTTTTTACTGTGTTAGCGCAAAGAGCCACATCATACACATGGGTACACATGAACATCACCCATCCCTTCCTCTAACACACACACACACACACACACACACACACACACACACACACACACACACACACACACACACACACACACACCGCTGGTCAGCCAGATTTATTGTAAATGTCACACACCAACATAATGACAGAAATTGACTCCTACAGTACTAAGACCACAGGACAGTCATTTTCAACAATGAACATTGTTTGCACACACACACAAACTCTTAGTTCAACCAAGTCCACAAACAAAAATATAATAATTTAAAATAGCGTTTTTCTTTTGCTATGCATGTTACTTAGTGGGACTTTTAGCATTCCTTGCCTTGAACAATCCCCTTCAAATCTGGCTCGTATTCCGTTGTTGCCACTAGAAGCAATTCTTTCACATGGGGGTCAGTCAGAACAGATCGATGCGTTGATTTCACGTGTTTCAGGGTAGAAAACACAGACTTTGTTTGTTTGTTTTTTAATGTGCGTGTTCGCTTCGCTTGAGTTCAATACGGTATTTTCGTCAAATGCGCATGTGCGTGAGATGAATATACCGCAAAGTTTCCCAGTAAGGGCAAGATCATTGAAGTCTTAAAAATACCGTATTGAACTCAAGCGAAGCGAACACGCACATTAAAAAAACAAACAAACAAAGTCTGTGTTTTCTACCCTGAAACACGTGAAATCAACGCATCGGTCTGTTCTGACTGACCCCCATGTGAAAGAATTGCTTCGAGTGGCAACAAAGTGTGTGTTTTCTACTTCGATATGAACGCATGAAACCAGCCAAAGAGCCGCATGCGGCTCGTGAGCCGCGGGTTGGCCACCCCTGGTTTAGTGGTACAGTATTGCTAGGTTTAGTTGTACAGTGTTGCTAGGTTAGTGGTACAGTGTTGTTAGTTTTGGTGGTACAGTTTTGCTAGCTTTAAACGGTAAATATTGCTAGGTTTAGTAGTGCAGTGTTGGTAGGTTTAGTTTTACAGTGTTGCTAGACTTAGTGCTGCAGTGTTGCTAGGTTTAGTGGTTAAGTGTTGCTCGGTTTAGTGTTGAAGTGTTGTTAGGTTTACTGGTACAGTGTTGCTACATTTAGTGCTGTAGTGTTGCTAGGTTTAGTGGTACAGTGTTGCTAGGTTAAGTCTTAAAGTGTTTTCAGGTTTACTGTTACAGTGTTGCTATCTTTAAGTGGTAGAGTATTGCTAGGTTTAGGTTTGCTAGGTTTAGTGGTGCAGTGTTGTTAGGTTTAGTGGTATAGCACTGCTAGGTTTAGTGGTGCAGTATTGCTTGGTTTAGTGCAGGGGTCGGCAACCCGCGGCTCCGGAGCCGCATGCGGCTCTTTCATCCCTCTTCTGCGGCTCCCTGTGGCTTTGGAAAATAAATAATGAGTATTTAATTAAAATGTATTTTATTTTAGTCCGTAATTCTGAATTTGAAGATTTTGGTGATCTTGTAAAATCTAAATAAAACGTGTTAAAGTTTTTTGTCGCTATTCATATGCGTCACAACCGCTAATGTGCGACACCCACCGGCACGCGACTTCTTAAACTTTGGTTGACGGCACACAGAAGAGGACGGCATTTTTGGTTTGCTGCCGGTGGATAATTTATGTTCAGCGTTCTTTTCATAAATACAAGAAGGACTCAAATAGACATTGAGTATTTTACTTGAAAGTAACCTTCAACCCAATGTCTTTTTTTAAGGAGTTCAAAATTTTTTTGTTGCATGCAGAAATGTAATTTCATTCTCTCTGCAGTTCATTGATTTCATAAATGCAACACATTATGGTTTGATTATACATAGCATAAAGGCAAAAAAATAAAACGTTACATGTAGTGCTATTTCAATTTAAATGTCAAAAGGGTTTTGTGGCTCCCAGTGTTTTCTTTTCTGTGGGAAACGGGTCCAAATAGCTCTTTGTGTGTTGAAGGTTGCCGACCCCTGGTTTAGTGGTACAGTATTGCTCGGTTTAGTGGTACAGTATTGCTAGGTTTAGTGGTGCAGTGCTGTTAGGATTAGTGCTGCATGGTTGCTAGCTTTAAGTGGTAGATTATTGATAGGTTTATTGGTACAGTCTTGCTTGGTGTAATGGTGCAGTGTTGCTAGGATTAGTGGTGCAGAGTTGTTAGGTTTAGTGGTACAGTGTTGCTAAGTTTAAGTGGTAAAGTGTTACTAGGTTAAGTGGTGCAGTGTTGCTAGCTTTAAGTAGTAAAGTGTTGCTATCTTTGAGTGGTAGAGTATTGCTAGGTTTAGTGGTACAGTCTTGTTTGGTTTAGTGGTGCAGTGTTGCTAGCTTTAAATGGTAGAGTATTGCTAAGTTTAGTGGTGCAGTGTTGTTAGGTTTAGTGGTGCAGTGTTGCTAGCGTTAAATGGAAGAGTGTTTCTAGCTTTAAGAGTATTGCTAGGTTTGGTGTTGCATTGTTCCAAGGTTTAGTTGTGGAGTTTTGCTAGGTTTAGTGGTACAGTGTTGCTAGACTTGGTGCTGAAGTCTTGCTAGGTTTAGTGGTAAATTTTTGCTAGTGTAACCGGGTGGTAGTTAGGTAAGGTGCGTTTATTTCTTTATGCTACAGATTATGCCTGCCTGGTGAGAATGAACACAGGGGCTGCTTGTGGCACGGTGCACCTGAGAGTTAATATCGGGGAGTTAACAGGGATATAGGCTTTACTCGTACTGTTTTCTAGGTGAAGGAGAAGTTAATTTAAAATGGATCGCAAATTTCTTACCCGTGTTGTTTTCTGAAGGGTGATGTATGTCTGCAGTAAAGGTTAGCATAGTGTGAGCTAACGCATCAGTTCAGTGTTTCAGATGTATATTAGTTTAAAAATGCGTCAAATATGCGATTTGTGTTTTTTCTAAGAAAGATTTCAGAACAGATTCTGTACATCAGGTAGTACTTTATTTTATTTTTATGGTATATATTTTTTGTGTTAAAAAAATATTTGTCCTGTAATTTTGTTTTATTTAACTCCTCATTTATCTTCTTCCACATAAAAATTAACAAACAAGATATATATATATATATATATATATATATATATATATATATATATATATATATATATATATATACACAACCACAGGTTTAGTGTTGAAGTGTTGTTAGGTTTAGTGGTACAGTGTTGCTAGGTTTAGTCTTAAAGTGTTTTTAGGTTTACTGTTACAGTGTTGCTATCTTTAAGTGGTAGAGTATTGCTAGGGTCAGGTTTGCTAGGTTTAGTGGTGCAGTGTTGTTTGGTTTAGTGGTATAGCGCTGCTAGGTTTAGTGGTATAGCGCTGCTAGGTTTAGTGGTGCAGTATTGCTAGGTTCAGTGGTGCAGTGTTGTTAGGATTAGTGCTGCACGGTTGCTAGCTTTAAGTGGTAGAGTATTGATAGGTTTATTGGTACAGTCTTGCTTGGTTTAACGGTCAGTGTTGCTAGGTTTAGTGGTGTAGTGTTGCTAGCTTTAAGTGGTACAGTGTTGCTAGGTTTAGTAGTACAGTGTTTCTATCTTTGAATGGTAGAGTTTTGCTAGGTTTAGTGGTGCAGTGTTGCTACATTTAGTGCTGTAGTGTTGCTAGGTTTAAGTAGTACAGTATTGCTAGGAGTAGTGGTACACTGTTACTAGCTTTGGTGGTAGAGCATTTCTAGATTTAGTGGTACAGTATTGCTAGGTTTAGTGGTACAGTGTTGCTAGCTAGGTTAAGAGGTGGGGTATGATATACCCAATTTTACACAAATTATTAAGAACAAATAAATAAAAACTAAAAAAAAAGTAATTAATTGGAATATGCCATTAAAAAGCATATGTTTGTCTTAACTTTTAAAAAATTGTTTTATAGTCTGGGTGAAGTCCTTTTCCAGTTGTCTGTATTTCTCTCACAGACAGCATGTCACATCCTCTCTCATTCTTCCTCTTATACATTCTTGGAGTGAGTGAGTGAGAGTGGTGTGGTAGCACCGGGATTTCCTCAGTGTGATGTAAGGCACTCTGGCAGCTGTCAGGCGCTCACACAGAAAACAAATGAAATGTGTGTGCTTGCTGCTCTAAAATTAATAAGAGACAGGCACACATTAGACTGAGTGGTGAGCTTTGTGGAGGTTGCACTTCCTCGCATCTTGCTGTAAAATGTCAGCTTTAAATTTCAATTTACATAAGAGCGAGACCATAATGAACTTTTTGTAGTTTTCTGCTAAAATCCAAAATATTGATTCTTGCTTTGCTTGAAATACATCAATTAGTATACACAGTTTACATAGAAGTATTATGCTATTATTAACTATTATACTGTCCATTTTCCTTTTAAAATGGAAAGGATAGGTAAAGATGTGGCATAATTAATATGATGTCTTTCTGGATATTCAGGCAGGACTTCAAATGAATTCCAGAGAGAGAAGTCATGAACTTGTGGCATGGCTCTGCTCACATGAATGTTTAAACATGTCCTATTTGTGAGTGTTTTTTTTTTTTTGCCCCAATAGAGCCAGGTTTCTGCCTCTGGCTAATTTTCCAGCATTAGTAGGCATACTCTAAACATTTCTAAAGACAGAGCATGAACTGAGCTATCAGGGGAGATGGATAAACTCTGTATACACATTGTGTCTGAAAGCAGTGACCTAAACATTTTAAAATCACAGAATAGAAATGTATGCTTGACCTTTTTTTTTTTCACCCGAATTAGCAGGACTGTTATGTGTGTTTTTCAGATGGATAAAATGATTTAACAAAGCATGTTAGGTGAATTTTCTCCTAATGTTAATAGAAAACGTTATTAGAACAGTGTTCACAAACGCACACGCACACATACACACACAAAGCCATTAAAAAACAATAGGTAAGTTATTCTTTCTGTGTTTGATTAATTACCACGATTTAAATTTGTATATTTTGTCACATTATAATTTAAATCATATTGATATTTTAGCCAAAGCATTATATGTGCTGGATCACTTCCTGTGAGGTAAAAAATATATTTTATTTAATTATAAGTTTCTAAAAGGTATAAACTATTCAAATGCAGACAAAATCGGTAGTAAGGTTCCGATCGCCATTTTGTGATAGTCGGCCATTATTGCTTTATTCATGGTGGTTCAGTCAGTGTTAAGTAGGTGCATTTGATTTTGGAAATTATTTACTGTGACAATGCAGCCGATTTATCATAAGTATTTGAACATTGATAGGTTGAGAAGAGTTTCGGATCAGCATTTGCAGATGAGAACATACATCAAAAGGTAAGCCCCAGTGATATATTTTTTTCAGAATCCAGAAATCACAATGTATGATATTTTTTTATTATTTATTTGTATGATACAGCTGCAAATAAGTATTTGAACACCTGAGAAAGTCAATGTTAATATTTGGTACAGTAACCTTTGTTTGCAGTTACAGAGGTCAAACGTTTCCTGTACTTTTTCACCAGGTTTGCACACACTGCAGGAGGGATTTTGGCCCACTCCTCCACACAGATCTTCTCTAGATCAGTCAGTTTTCTGGCCTGTCGCTGAGAAACACAGAGTTTGAGCTCCCTCCAAAGATTCTCTATTGGGTTTAGGTCTGGAGACTGGCTAGGCCACGGCAGAACCTTGATATGCTTCTTACAGAGCCACTCCTTGGTTATCCTGGCTGTGTGCTTCGGGTCATTGTCATGTTGGAAGACCCAGCCTCGACCCATCTTCAATGCTCTAACTAAGGATAGGAGGTTGTTCCCCAAAATCTCGCAATACATGGCCCCGGTCATCCTCTCCTTAATGCAGTGCAGTCGCCCTGTCCCATGTGCAGATAAACACCCCCAAAGCATGATGCTACCACCCCCATGCTTCACAGTAGGGATGGTGTTCTTGGGATGGTACTCATCATTCTTCTTCCTCCAAACACATTTAGTGGAATTATGACCCAAAAGTTCTATTTTGGACTCATCTGACCACATGACTTTCTCCCATGACTCCTCTGGATCATCCTAATGGTCATTGGCAAACTTAAGACGTGCCTAGACATGTGCTGGTTTACGCAGGGGAACCTTCCGTGCCATGCATGATTTCAAACCATGACGTCTTAGTGTATTACCAACAGTAACCTTGGAAACGGTGGTCCCAGCTCTTTTCAGGTCATTGACCAGCTCCTCCTGTAGTTCTGGGCTGATTTCTCACCTTCCTTAGGATCATTGAGACCCCACGAGGTGAGATCTTGCATGGAGCCCCAGTCCGAGGGAGATTGACAGTCATGTTTAGCTTCTTCCATTTTCTAATGATTGTTCCAACAGTGGACCTTTTTTTCACCAAGCTGCTTGGCAATTTCCCCGTAGCCCTTTCCAGCCTTGTGGAGGTGTACAATTTTGTCTCTAGTGTCTTTGGACAGCTCTTTGGTCTTGGCCATGTTAGTAGTTGGATTCTTACTGATTGTATGGGGTGGACAGGTGTCTTTATGCAGCTAACGACCTCAAACAGGTGCATCTAATTTAGGATAATAAATGTAGTGGAGGTGGACATTTTAAAGGCAGACTAACAGGTCTTTGAGGGTCAGAATTCTAGCTGATAGACGGGTGTTCAAATACTTATTTGCAGCTGTATCATACAAATAAATAGTTCATATATTGTGATTTATATATTTTTTAGATTATGTCTCTCACAGTGGACATGCACCTACAATGACAATTTCAGTCCTCTCCATGATTTCTAAGTGGGAGAACTTGCAAAATAGCAGGGTGTTCAAATACTTATTTTCCTCACTGTATCTAACTGATCAGTGAGAAAAAAGCAGTACGACAGGTGTAATGTACCAAATAACTTTCTGTCAAATGTTATGCTATTTAAGGTAAAGATTTAATTTAAGTAAGTTCATAAAAGCTATAAACTGCTCTAAAATGCAGAAAAAAGGAAATGATGTTGTTACACAGTGGTCATCTTTAAATAGGATAAATAATAACTATTTTATCTCTCTATGTCGACCGTAACAATAACTCCGATCTCCATTTTATAAAGATTGGTCAGTATTTGCGGTTCAGACAGGGTGTTGTGTACATGACTTTAGAAATGTGTTTAAATACTGTGCCTGTACAGCGATTTATTATATGTATTTCAAATTGTGATGACAAAGTCGAGTTTTCTGGATTTGATGCGTCACTGATTTATTTTTATTTATTTATCACGTTAGTTTATATCTCACTGATTACTTACTTAAAGCATAAAGGTAAGTGTAATACAGGATGACTTGCTTTGATGTAAAATAAAAAAATAAAAAATAAAGGATTTTACTATTTGAAATATTTTTATAAATAAAAAGAGTACCTATTCAAAAGTAGGAAATGAGTTTTTTGTTATAATTTAGCTTCTAACAAACACATCAAAGAAGAAAGAAAGGTTTCTGCTGCAAGAAACCCAAGGTATGCATTATCCAATTATGAAATATGCTGCATCACAAATAGAATCTTTCTAATTTTCTTTTTAAAAATATAAAACATTTCTCAAAATATTGAACAGAAGGTTTTGAACCTTTTGATTTTACCTGTGCATTGCTACTTTAAAGTAAAGGTCTGGTGGATGTATGTTGGAAAATTAGTCTATTAGTTAAAATAAACATTTTAATGCTTTTCAATATTAATATGATTATACCAAAATAATTGTCAGGTTTAGCAAAGAATCTTAGAAAAACATGAAAGTCGGTAGAAAAATAATAGCTTTGTTTTTCCAAAGAGGGCAAGAATGGATGACAGTGGGAGAGACAGGTAACATCTGTTTCTGATTGCGTGGCCTACTAATATAGTCAGTATTGGGATCGCAGTTTACATGGCTAGGGTACTATTTACTTTGTAGATGACTGTCAGCCACTACTGAAGACCTTTTTTAACCCAGGGAAAATTCTGTTTATATTTATCAAATGTAATGTATAATAATGGAAAATGGCAACTGTTGCATTGCAAATATGGAAACATTTGTATTTGTTGCTGAAGAAGAGACTCGAGTTTCAGTTCAGTTTGTTTTAACCGTATGTTTATTTGTAATGGCTATTATATATATTTTTATTTCATAATTTAGATATTTGTTTGCTGTTTGTATGTTAGTATTATTTTAGCTATTCACATTTTTTGAATTGTATTTTGTTTTGTTCTGAATTACAGTAAACTTTTAAGAAATTGCTAACAACTTATGTGATGTAAACTTGACTTGATTTTTTTTACTGCATTTCTTTTTATACAAGCAACATTTTAAATATAGCTTTTTTTTTTTTTTACTTTAAAATAACCAGCAACATTTAGAAAACTGGACATTTTAATGTTTTTGGAATATTCCAAATCAATGTTCATAGAACATTGTATTTTTGATAAAATTTAAGTGGAAAGAGTGTTGCAGGAATGTTATGCTAACAACATACAAAAATACAATAAAAAATACAAAATTGATAGCTGGGTGGCAGCTGTGGCTTCTGTTTAATAATGTGAATGAGACATAAACCACACTTGTTATGCCATGTTGCCATTATATTAGAAGTCCTGAAGAGTTTCCTGTGTTTTGTCTTTGTTGAATAAAATCACATTTTTAAAAAACTTTTATTATTTTGTATAGGGTTATGGGACCTTTTCAAATCCAACATAAATTGTTGCGATAGAAACACTAATATATACTTTATATACTTAATAATACAGTGGAACCCGGTTATCTCGCCCTCGGTTACCTCGACAACCCTATTAAGTCGACGTTTTTGAAGTGGAACCGCCAAATTCTCGCTTTTTCTAAGCATTTTTTATCGGTTATGTCGCCGAACCCTAATATCTCGAGCACAAGGGGGGAAAAATTTGCCATTTAACGTCGGTTATCTCGGTGCAGCCGCAGAAGAACTCGCGGAAGTCCAACGTGGGATGAGCAGCAAAAGCATAGAATGAACACCGGCAGGATCGGGGAAATCCGCGGTGCGCTTTGGGAAGAAAAGAGCAGCCGTTGAGAGAGTGCCGGTGGGAAGACACGTACCGGGATACACATGCACGATAACAGCGACCGCCGTGAACCAACATATACCAACAATAACGGACGGTGAGAGTGTGGAAGTATAAATAGGAGCTGGTGATAATGCTAAACGAGCACCATATGTGCACGACTGAAGCCGGGAGCTTCAGAGAAAGCGGCCGAGAAAGCACCTGACACGCTAAAGGGGCGAAGGGGCGTGGCAGGTGGATTCTGACAGATAAACATGTACTGTATGTATTTTTATAGCATGCCTTCATCAAACAAATCGCGGCAACGCTGTTGTGTAAAAAACCCCTTCAAAAACACGTGCATGTACATTCTCATTTATTAACGCACATCATGTACATAAATCAATTTCAAGCACGTTCATATATTGCCGCCATATTGATTTTCGTTTATCTCGATCATCGGTTACCTCGATGCTTTTTGGCGACCCCCTAGGACATCGACATAACCGGGTTCCACTGTATAACCTATTACTTAAATTACAGCCAGAACTAATGTAACATTTGTGGTTGTAGCAACCTTCAATCAATCAGATAAAGGTATTCAATTCTGTGTTTTACTGAACGAAAATATTACATATAAAATATAAATAAAAAGATAATTTTGTGCTTAAATCTTTTTAGTAGGTTAAACCAGTTTTAGCTTTGCATCAGGATATACAAAAACACTTAATAGAAGTCAAAGCATGTACTGACATTAACATTCAGTCCCCTAAAGCATGTCTGCACAATTTAATCAGCTTCACAAGAGGAAGGTGGAAAACAAGTGTGAAGGTGAAAACGAGACGAGAGCCCCCTGAGATTTATCTGAACTTTCTAAGAGATCCAATTAAATGAGAGCGATAAAAAGACAAACACTAGCGGATGATCCTTTGTCTGGTGTTCTGCCTGTACAAAATGCTATTTGCTTTGAGCAGTACCAAGAGAAATAATCTTAACTGTTATTGGGTTTTGATCATGTTTTTTTTTTTTTTTTTTGCTCAGGCTTCAAGTAAACACAGACTGCAATGCTCACAAAAGTGGTTGATGCTGAAGTGCTTATCACATCATTCTGTTTTCAAGAAGTTACAATGCACATTTTATGTGCAGGTAACACCATTGTGGGCACACAAAATCCAAAAATAACACAGTGAGTGTAATTGATTCTCCACAGGGTTCACCACAGCATGCTTTCATGCATCCTGAAATACACAAGGATAGTCCAAAGTAAGCCCTAGTCACGCATCCCAGCAGTTAGCTTGCTAGCAACAAGAGTGGCTTCAAATAACAACAACAGCCTTGCAAGACCTTAAAAAACCTTACAAGACTTAAAAACCACAACCAACACTGAAGTTCTGAGAAAGTGAAGGTCAATACTTATATTTATCATGTGTGGAAGAGAATGCTAAGCATTTAGATACCTATTATACTGCATAGTAATTGAAAAGACTGGAGACTGTTGTGTTTGTTTTTTTTGTTTTTTTTAAGGACAATACTGATTACTTGGGCCCTAGATGTCACACATCTCATTCTGAACTCAAAGCAAAAGTGGAATCATTCTCTTGACTGCACAGTGGTTTATTTTCTGAGCACACAGCCCACTGAGCAAGCTGGCTATGTTGACAGGCATAGCCATAATCGGGCTAAGTATTCTCTCCTTTCTTAAGTCAAATTCACAGCAGCACCAAGAAAATCTTTATTGTGAGTCCTTGTAACTTCATTGTTTTGCACCAAATCACTCTAATTACTTTAGTAAGTGTTGGTGTTAAGCACACATCTATAGATAAATATTTACATTCATGCATTCAGATAGCCTTAGGGATTTAGGAAGCTGTCACCAAGTTGCAATAGAGTTTAAAAGGAAACATGGCAAGCACATGGCACTGTTGCCAAACTTATTACCAAATTCAAAAAAGGAAGTGTTGACTAACCAGGAAGTGGACTTCCATGAACACCAATTCATGAAGGCACAAATGATGTGGTGCTGGTATACACAGTCTTTTTAAAATGTGGTTATATACTAGCATGAGTGGCTTACAAACAACGGCATCTAGACAAGACTGCAACTCGATATAAGAAACATGAACACACAATAATGCTAGAGTTCTGGGAAGGTAATATCAACCCACATTTCTCTCATGGGACTGGAATTTCAGACACAGGATAAACAGAGTCTGTGACTAAATTATGCGTATTAAATTCACGTCAATAATTATAGTGTAATGGGAAAATTAGTAAAACCTCAAGCAAGTTTTTTCATAGCAATGATCTATGCCTCTGATATATACACTGATTAACATAAAGCTCATTTGATATGGTATGTCTAATGGCAGGTCTGTGTTGTTGTTTACCCTGGGTTAACAGACAGTAATTCAAGCTTCTGCACTGTTAGCCATCAAAGCTTTTTTCAAGTCAAGAGAGCAAATTTAGCCATGCTGTTCCTTATACACTCTGCATCCTTCCATGTTATGCAGCATGAGTAGTACTTTTAAAGGATGCAGTTGAATGGCTTTGCATGTCTCAAAGGAAGCACATGTAGCCTTCAACCTTCCATGTGAGTAGCTATGGTATGATAAAGTAGAGCTTGCTATTTGCAATAAAAATAAATAAATAAATTCAAATCAAATGGATTTTAAAAAATAGTTTGCCTTTTATTTTTTCTTTGTATTTGACACTGTGTTTAATTGCACATTTGCCACTTAGTTTTGTAGGTTTGTAAAAAATCTTAATACATGAAGAGCCAATTTATGACTATAAACCATGAGATTATGGTCTGCTTTTGCAACTAGAAAGTAAAGTCGTTCCCATTATTTTGTTATACTACTCATTGTCATTAAAGCTTACTACAACAGTTGTTTGAAATGTGTATGTTATATCTTCATTTATGTTTTTTTCCCTAATTTCTATGGGCTGATATATTCCACACATAGGCAAAGTCTACTATTAAAGTAAATTTACTCTCTAAGCAAGAAGGTTAGAAAAACGTTTAACTCTGGCCGGGAAAACAAGCTTGAAGTGAATCAGTATGGGAAGATTCTTATGATACTCAGTGAGGGCTCCAAGTTCGCTACTAAAGAAAATCTGCTAACTTAACTCACATTCAAAGCCAATTTAATTACCTTGAGTTTACTATCTGTCTGTGCAGATAAATCACTCTTGGGCACTGGATTATAAGATAAATTAGCATCTTATATTTAGTCTGAAAAAAGAAAACTAGGCATCCATAATATGCAATTAGTATCCTGATATGGCTGGGGACTGGACCAATAGTTTAGACAGGTGTGTGTGGTTGAGTCATCTGCTGAGATTGTCAGTTAAGTATCCAGATGTTTCATCAGCCAGTTGGATAATAATAAGATATCAAAGAGTTCCTGTGGGATAGCTATGAGGCCCTCCAGCTCTATCTAAGCTCTTCAGAGTCATTTTTTTCTTTCCCATCGCACCTACACTAAGCTTAATAACCATGAAAGGCTGAATTACTCAACTCTATGCCCCACAGTGAACTCTTGGGAAGAGTGACTTAGGAATACTGAAGAGGAAAGAGGGAGAGAGAAAAAGAGAGAGAGTCACGTGTCAGATTCACAGAGTTAGCTTCAATTATCACTTTTCTATACATGGTTGGCAGTTTAATTTTGCAGCACAGGGCTTAATACTAAAACGTACACAGTGTGGAGGAGGAAGTAGGGGATTTACTCTGAGAAAATTTGCTTATGGTAAATGGCTAGAAGGGTTATGTGGATGTGTGTTCAGCACAATCAACTTAAGCTACCGAACCAATAATATGAGCTTATGCAACCATTTACAGTACAGTAGTCTGATTACATTTTATCATTATCATGTTAAGCAACAGAAAAGGGAAAAATATATGTGTCTTTGGGAAATACTATGCAGTATTTTTTTTAAATATCTATTTGGCAACAGGCACATAGCCGACCAAGGATGTTAAATAATTTTCTTATTTAAGTCAAGTCAAGAAGCTTTTATTGTCATTTCAACCATATATAGCTGATGCAGTACACGGTGAAATGAAACAACGTTCCTCCAGAACCCTGATGCTACATACAACTACAATCAAAGAAACATAAAACACAGGGCTAAGGACTATTAAGTGTTCTCGCCACATAAAGTGCATGCGTGCAACCTGGTGCAAACAGTGCAAAGACAACACAAGACAGTGCAAGACAATACACAAAACACAAAATAGCTCCACCAGTAAACCTGTTGGTTATTATTGATTATATACCGATTAAAAGGTATGCTGACAATGTGAAATGTGGAGGCAATGTGAAGCTGTTTTTTAGAATGTACTTAATGTTATTTTGAATGGTTATATTCTTTTTATATCATCCCAGAGGTTAATTGTTTTACACAAATGCACCGAGGCTTAGATTTCGAATGACCAGTCAGAGTAAATCACTGAGGATTCAGACTTGCTAATTGAGAATCTCTCAAAGGGACTTTTTCAATCTTCCTAGACCTCAATCTCTTTCTCTCTTGTTCAAATGGAATAATAGTCCACCACTGACCCCTAAAATTAAATGGCCCATAATTTCGCTTATTTGTGCCAGTGCACATCGAAAGGAAATGGCATTTTGTAAGAAGGTAGAACATGCCCACACCTGCCCCTCATTTTAGTGGAGTGATCAGTTTCGATAATTACTTCCATTACTCTTTCATATTTCACTGCTAATCTCTTTTCTAAATGTGTCAATCAAGATGTTAGTTATGGTGTCTGCAGTAGTTGTGCGACCTCCCTTATTTTTTGCTTAGCTTTTTCCATGATGTACCATGCCAAATACTTTCTTTTTTCTATAAAGAAGAGATCCCTAAATAAAAGCATGATTTTATTTGATAATTCTAAGTATCAACATAATTGCTATATTTAGAAATAAAAAATTAGAAGACAACAACAAAAAATCTATTAAATTATAGTCTTTAAACTGCTTGGAGAACTGGGTAAGAATATTTTTTGTGCAGGGTAAATATGAGAAAAATCTTTTTTTTTTTTTTTTACTTGCAACAATATGCAAGAAATTCTTAAACAGGTCAAAATGAATTGTGTTGTTTCGATTTTTTTTTTTTATTGAATTGCTTGTTTTGTAGCTATTCAAAGTTGTGTTTGTAGATTGTCAGAAGTCATACTGTGGTTAAAATTAACTTGCCAACTTGAAGCAACCTCACATGTATGTGAAATGTACACATGAAATGTATGGATCGTAAATAAATGGAAAAAAATGTCCAAGTGTAAAAATCTTTTCAAAAATATGTTCTTGAATTATTTTTATTTTTAAGAGAATAGTCATTATTTGGTTATCTGTCATATATTATGCAACCAAATATGGGCCTGATAACATCATAAATGGAACCAGGTTTGACGCATCATCAAGAGATCTATAGCATTTGTTTAATTCATGGCAAAATTTCCCAACTAACGATTTGTTGTTAAGACTATTAAAAGCTAAATATTTGCCATTTTGGTTTGGCGCATTGCTTTTTCCCAGAAATTTATATTCAATAAATATTAATTTGAACGATTGTTATAGAGGTTTATGGCTCCCAAATGTACGGGGCCAGGACCTTTATGAAAAACACTTGCTGATATTAACTTTATAGGTCTGCAGGACACCGATAGAACGCTTGCTCTCCTGCTGGCAGTTCAATTGTAGAGGCAAAGGAAACTGTAGAGTTTGAAAAGGTCAGCCTTAAGCCCGAATGCTAATAAACCTAATATTTTGTCTTTGCTCACTTGCTGTGAGACAGCTATTTTCAGGACTGAGCTGTCACACGTGTACTATAAGTTAGTTGACAGCCATTTTTATGTCATGTGAATTGTGTTATGGTGAAAACGGTGCACTTATACGAGCTGCACAGTTAGAAAAGATGTACCCATGTGATTTCATCATAGTGGTGCTTTGTGTGTAGCCAAGCAGACAGCGGTTTTCCGCAGCTATTTACTTTCATTAGAGCTTTGAGACCGTGGTTAGTTGCTTGCACCAAAGGCACCAAAGCAATGCTTTTGTTTATGTAAGCTTTCTGATGACACTATTTATATTGTGCAGCACCTAATAATATACATTCATGGAAAAATTAGTGTTTAGAAATGGAAATATATGGACACATTTTAGATGCAATATAAAAAGCACATTGCAAGATTCGCAGCTGAGGCCAATCAAAGATTGTTTATTCAAAGATCTGCTTAAATATATATTTTTAATTAAAGAGACGTTAGATTTTTGTGTGTTCATTTTGTATGAAACACTTTGATAACATCATCATTTTACATTTATTTGCAAGAAGACTGTGTATGTAAATTTCCCTGTTTCTAGCTTTAGTAAACAAATGCATGGTGAGGGGTCAGGAGTGCTTTTGTTTCATTCTTTCTGATTTTCTTTAAAATTACAATGATTTGTTGTTAAAGCTATTAAAGAATAAATATTTGTAATCTTGAGTGTGAATGTGCTTGAAGAGCCGAATCCACAATCCAGTCCACTTTTTTTTTTTTCAAAAAAATTTATAGCAGTTCATTCAACTCCTTTAACACCAATAATTTACCAGGTCTCCCAGGTATTTCTGAGTATTATTTTAATGTTTGTTTTTGAAAATATTTCTGCTCTTTATTTTCATAAAGATTGTCCTGTCTTCATATTGAAATGCTTCATGATTTAGACCATAAATGTACTGATATTACAAAAATAAATTGAATATCAAAGTCCTTTTGTTCTTAGAAAACATTTTGTTTTAGGAACAACTTCAAACCAATTCAAACTTCATTATCTTTACAGCAACTCCTATTTCTCTTTTGCCAGTAGTAGGGACTAAGTACTAAAGAAGTAGGGAGCATGACAAAATTTGTTTATATAAACTTTTTTCCACCATTAACTTCCATAAACCGTAGATTTACAAATGTAAAGAAAAAATACAAAAATGTTTATTTATTTTGTAATGGAGGCCAGATACATTAAGCTAATATATGAACTACACCATGAATTATTGTACTGTAACCCCACCTGGAACTAAAATCATGTCTTGTTATCAAAATAAACCAAAACTAGTCTTGGCTATGAACTTAATTTGTATGTTTGAGTACTGCATCTAAGAATAAAGATACTCACTGTTTTGAGGCTAATGGTTCAGGGGCTTTTGTAAAGATTGTTTGCATAACAAATTCTAATAGATGCCATTTTAATCCACAACCTGGTTGCCATTGCCAGGAGGTGAAGACTTTGTTGTACATCCACCTTGTCTCCAAATAGACACCAAAACTTACCATGCACCGAGATAAGAAGTAGAATTGTTTTCTGGAACTCAAAATCAATGTTTAGCATCCTGAATTAAAGAAAGCAGTACATACAGTATATGGTATACCAACTAATTCTGCATGAAATAAAGTCTTCAAAAGAAGCTCTTCAAAAAGTTAAAACAACATTGCTGTTGGTGTTACAATAAGATGCTAGTGATATTCTCTTCATTATAGCATTTATAAAATGTTGCTGATCTTTTTAAAAAGTGTGGCCTGCCAGGTAAAAGGTTTTAAACAGCCTATATGAACTTATTTGGATTGAAAATCATTAAAAAAAAGGATGAGAGGAATACACTGAAATGAAAATAAAATAAATATTTTCAGGATTAGTTATAAGTAAACTAAGTGTTAGAATATTTCAATCAAAAACCATGTTGCCTCTGCTAGGTGGATTTAAGGCTGAATCTGGATCACTGTAATAAATAAGAATATGCAAGAGTACATGTGTCATTCAATTGACACCAACACGGTTCAGGATGAATTCTAAGAAAAATCTAGGCTTATAGGGAAGTGGTAGCTCATTGGTTAAAACATATATATATATATATATATATATATATATATATATATATATATATATATATATATATATATATACACACACGAAATAATATATCATTCTATAGCTAATAACTGCTAAACCCAATCACTCACTTTGTAATTAATTTAATATATTTACATATGCAAATAATTCAATGGAGTCCTTGAAAAAATGTTTGCCATGCTCTCTAATGTATTGCTTGTGCCATCATTTAATAGCTATGGGCTTCCATTCCGCATTTAATTTTAGTGAAGTGAATAGGAAAGTAATGACTTAATATAAGTTTAAAATTTTAAAAGCATTCAGAAGTACATGGCAGTACAGGTAGCTAGGAAGATTGCAGTTTTTTTGCCAGTTCTTATATTAGAGGCTTCACCACCATCTATAATGCTGGAGTCACAGCACAGTATTAAAGTGTATGCATTTAGATGAATTTCTAGGGTAAGAGTCGGCACTGCATCATTACAGACTTTGTAAGTGCAGGCCCATGATGTACATTTGACTGAAGATTATGCTTAAGAAACTCTTTGCATAATTACCAGTAGAATCTTCTAGACAACACAATCCTGTCATCATTTGAATGACACAGTACATTCAGTTAACAGCCCTTTTTATGTTTATTGAACCGAAGCAAACTTGTTCGCCAAAAAAACAAAACAAAAAGAAGACTGTCCTCTGTCTGACTTTAGGTGGGACAAAATTATAAAACAAGTGGCACACTGCATTTCTAATTCACAATCTGTTTGTGTATGCGTCAGTGTTTCTTGCTGAGATCCGGGAACACTGCTTCGCATCTGATTTCTATGCTGGTACAATGCAGACTCTACAGAGCTTAAACCGCAGTAAGGCATGCTTCACAGGGGATCTCACGTTTCAAGACTGACTTTATGAGCACGTCACTCGGCCGCTCTGGCAGCAGAGCAGAAACACAGGACCATGAGCAATTCTATGAAATCACTTTATTCTCAGTGTGTGGTGATTCCATTAAGGGGTGTGGTACAGTGTTAAATCAGTCTAAAATGGGCATGCAGTGGGAGCTAACAGGTAAAGCGATTAGGACACAAGAGACACACAGAAGTATCTTTAACAACCTTGCCTACAGCGCACACCATATGCATGCATACAATTTGCCAAAGAAGAGAAACAAAATAATGCACAAAAAAGAGCAACAGATTTTTTCCTCTTAAAAATACAACACCAGAAAGACAACAGGAAAAAGATACAGACATAAAAACCACAGCAAGAATCGTTTATCTTGTATCAGCACAAAGGACACGATTAAGGACAATGTAGAGAAACAACACACATTTACATTCAAATCACAAGAATGAAACAGCTCATAGTTTTCAGTCAGGCAGTTTGTCGATGCTATGAACATGCGAATGAAGAGGACATGGTCAAAGGTGAGAGCTAAAATTCTGTGTACGTAGGTTTATGTGTGTGTGTGTGTGTGTGTGTGTGTGTGTGTGTGTGTGTGTGTGTGTGTGTGTGTGTATGTGTGTGTGTGTTTGTGCCTTGAGTTTGATTTTGATTTTGATAAATATATGTTGGTTTGGAAACTGTCACAGATTATTGGGTGGCAGTCTGAGTAAACAGAAACACTGCTTAATTTTGAATGTCAAAATATAGAAGAATTTTGATATGCGAATTTGGTTACATTTTGGACAGTATCTTACTCTCACTCAAGTATAAAACATTTTGGACATGAAATAATACAAAGACTCAAAGTAAAATTAGAATGCATGATGATGTGGTGTGTTAAATAATGTCAAAACAAGAGTAAAAACTTATTCCACATTAAAAACTTCTATTACATATAAGCCCACTCTTTGGTTTAAGAAAACTTTTGTTGTAGAGGAGATGGGCAGAATGAATGGGTAATGGAGTTTTCTGGGCAGTGTTCCCACTGTACGTTAGCAATCATCTCACAGGACACAATGTGTGATCGACAACAATGAGTGAAGCTGAAGGCAGTTTATACACGTTCAAATAAAACACAGTAAGTGTTGTGCACTAGACTTCAGTCTATTATGTTACACTAATTCTTTGTTAATGGGAGGATTTCTCTACTGTATACTGCAATCATTTCATACAATTAAGCAGCATAACAGCACACTAGTTTGGACTAGCACAGTAAGATCCTTTATATTTGTTGCTTTCAGCAGTACATGGCAGGACAGATAGCTATAGGGTACAATGTATATTTGTAGGCTTCACTACTATTTCTTAGAATCTTTAGAATTGGAGCCACATCACAGTATTTGATGCATTTAGATTAGATCTAATCAGTCCAATCTAAATCCATCAATGCATATAAATCAAAAATAAAATAATCTGGGAAATCAACCGAGGCCAGATGGAATGTTTGGAATATTCGGAATGTTTTAAGCAGTCCAGTGGCAGCTGATAGCTAACTACATTTCTCTGAGCCTAAAAAATGTCATGAACTCCACATTTTGGAAATTTCAACCGTGTGAGAATGATTTCACCTGAATATATAATAGTTCATAGTTGTTATTTACTCTAATACAAACAGTATCAGCATTATTTGAAATGTAAGCATGTTTTCGAACATTATACAAAGCCACTGTTTTTTTGTTGATTTTTTTTTTTTTATTCAAAGAAAGTTACAATATTTCCACATGGCTCATCCGAGATAGCTGATCTGGCATCACTGATGAATGCAGACCCACTCTTTTCCTTCTAATCGGTTGCTACAAATGACTATTACAACGACACTGACTGACAAAAACTTAAATAAAGGTGCAAATAATTTTATCAACACAGGTTGAGGCAACATTGACAGAGCACGGTTTAGAAAACCAAACCGTGCTTTAAACCTACACTGAAACACACACTGACAAATGAAACTAAATTCTCTGCTCCCTGCTTTAGCTACACACATCTCAATTGTTTTGTTTGACTAACAATAGTAAGACAACATAGCATCTGAACACTAACATTCTTGAATTAATTATTAAGTTTGAAATACATAATGATGAAGATTGTCTGTTATTGCTGATCTGGGAAAAGATTCCCATAATTAACCAACGGACACAGGACATCTTCATTCTAAAGCAAATATTGCACTGTTGTCACTGTCTGCTCACTTAAAGTGTACGCACAACTGAGTTGTGTGTATAAACAAATATGTAAACACTGAATAACTATATTCATTATTGTACAGAGATGACAATGAAGATTACATATATGGATTTATAAGTGTGTAATATATATATATATTTGTAGAGCCCTATTGGTCCAATTGTAGCAGTATGCACTCAATGTCACGCTGTCAGTAGGAGCTAAGATTAGCTATTTTGATTCAATATAGCACCTAGCTCTATGTTTCACTCATCGTGACTACATTAACATGCCTGACACACTTTTAGACTGGGACAATGAGTTTACACACAAGGGATGTACTGTCATTTTTCTAAAGGAAAAGCTTTACATATATAAGGTAGCATGTATGAGTCAACAAAATCAAAGAACCAGAATTATTGCCTTAAATATCAATGTATTTCATCTAAAAAAGTCAAATGAAATGTATACAGTGCATTCACAAGATTGCCATGCTTAAAAAAAAGATGATTTTGTTCCCCCTCTGCTTATTTCCATTTTCCAAGATGTCCAGTCATTTATAACAATTTAAAATAATGAAATGCTATGATAAATGGTGTTATGGTGATTTTACATACAATTATACACTTCTACTACATGGCTTTAACAATAATATCTTTAACAGAACAGCAAACATTAATCAAAAGTACAATATGGTTTGGAGGACTTACTCCAAGTTAAAATTATGGCTTTTGCTCTTAGTAATTGTGTTCATAGATATTGATATATTCTAATATTCATATATAGACTTTTTATAAGCTATTTACAAACAAAATATGTGGCGCTTGGGTAACTTGTCGTTCCATTGACTGGACTCTGCCATTAAATGTGTTTTTAATTTGAAAAGACAAATGTATTTGCAATTTTAGTGCACAACTGTAGATGTGATTTCTGGATCAAACACTCCAAATTAAAGACTACATTCATGGCATGTTCAATGAGTCCAGTAAGTTTGGAACTAATGAGTGAAGGGTAGGGAAAAAGGGGATGTGTGGGGTTGAATGTTATAACATTAATGACAGGTTGAATAACAACACCTTTATGGATGTGTTACTTCTTATTGAACATGTCTACAAGAGAACCTGGAAGGAACTTCATGACTGTGTCCACAATACTCTCTTCCTCATCCTCGTCATCACCGCAGCCAGTGGGCACAGCTTTCTTTGGGCGAGTGAGACTGCCTTCGGACGCCTGCTCCATGGCAGCCTGAGCCTCGGCCTCCTTCTCCTCCTTCTTCTTTATGCCATACTAAATTTACGACAACAATTTACATTTACAACAGAGAAGAATCTGAGTTGTCTAAATTATTGTTATTATTCTGTTAAAATGTTGACATTAATTATTGTTACGTTTTACATTAAACCTATTTGATTCAAAATGCCAGTCAAAGAGGCAACTATTAATAAGAACTCAATAATACATTTAGCTTTAAAGATGGTGACTTTTAATTCCTATAACTGTAAAAAAACATCACTGGCTTTCCTTCACAGACCACTGATACTTAACAACCAGCATAAATCTAAGCAACTGCATGTCAAAAACTGTAAACTGTATGCCTGTGACTCTAAGCCTGTGACTGTATGTCCATGACTGAAGCCTGTGACTGTATGTCCATGACTCTAAGCTTATGATGTTGGCAGAATGCCACTAGGCAAAGCTTCCCAATTTCTCTAATGTTCTGACAATTAGCCCAGTGGTTCACATAAATTAATTTATACTACATGCATTTGTTCATTTAAAATTAATGTTCTGATTAAAAGGCCTTGGCAAATACTGACAGAGAAGAACATTTTATTATACATGTGTTTAGATTTCAAATGGTCTCCAAAAGTCACTAATGCAAAAAGAAACCTACATTATTTTGCCTTGGGGTTTAGTGATGTTTAATAATTTTTTTTTAATTGTGTGTATTAACATTTCGTCTGTTAAATATTCTAATAATTGCTTTAATATTAAATATTGTTGTGGGAGGAGCATTCGTTTTTAAGCACTTGAGAGTTACTTGAGGGGAGTGATTGAGTTTAAATCTCAGCTCGATCAAGCTGTCACTGTTTGGCCCTTGAGCAAGGCCCTTAAACCTCAACTGCTCAGTTGTATAAATGATATAATTGTAAGTTGCTCTCAATAGTGCATCTGCCAAATGCCATAAAAGTAAATGTTACACAAAAGCAGATCCCTGCCAAACCCAAGTTCAGCACACTTGGAGCTTCCTCTGTATTTCAGTCACATCTTCAGAAAATGTCAGGATGCAGTCAGAATCCTTGTGACAAATTAGACCCATGGGGTGAGTCAAAGAAATGCCTTTCTTTATCCCCGAGATGCAAACTACGGGGCTTTGCATATAAATTTATCTCTTCTAATCAAACTCCGTTAACTCACAGTCGGAAATGATTCACCATTTCATGCACCCATGCACATAGGCCATTAGCTCCAAGAACCAACATAACCTATCACAATACTCACCATTTAACAACTACTGCTAAGTTATTCTAACAGTCGATACACATAACATTGGGACAACAATTAATTCAAAGCCTCTTAATGATTTTACACACATACTACCTCAACCTGCAATAAGACAGTCACCACACTGAAATGTGTGTTAATGGGAAGTGAGAAATCCATTGTAAAGAGTGCATATCTATTCAAAGTAGGGAGTCTCACTATTGGCACACAGTGGGAGGCCAATTTAGCAATGTAAATCCAACCTCCCTTTTGTTTTTATCTCTTAATGTTTTACTGTTCTTTTACTTTTCTCCGTGATTTTATTTTGATCATTTGGTGTATCCTACAGTAATATGGAAAATGACAAAGTCTTAATCATATAATATTGTACTATACTGAAATTTATAAAAGGCAAAAAACATTTTTAAGTATTGTCTCGCATTTGTAATTTATCTCATGACTCGATTGATTATTTATATAAACATCAGTATAGGTTTAATTGACTTAACACAAAGAAATGATAGTTATAATAAAAGAAGATTAATAATTTAATTTATTTATTTTTATTTACGAGCCTGATGAATATATGAGTAAAAGTTGTTATCTGTTTCTGTATTGGTTTTGCTTGTGCATTGTTTATATGGCTAAATATCTGTATGTGAATTGTTCTTTAGCTACTCTAGCAAATTAATAATCAATAATGGGAAATTATTAATGCAATTCCAGCATACCTCCATATCTATACAATAGTGCATATGTGTGTATATGTCAATTAAAAAATTATCAAATTGGTTCAACCAATGAAAAATTTGGTCAAGTAAAGTACTATGAATGTTAAATCCTGCCATCTCTAAAGCCATATTGTAAAAAAATGCTATGTGACAGTGTTTAGGGTAAGTCAAGGACAGTCAGCCTTTTTGTATACAGCAAAATGCTCAGCAATTCTAAGCTGTCACTTTTCCCCTGCTCCAGATCAACACAAGTCCTTTCTAACTGATACAGAGTCTACCACTCAGCAAATGTTTGTATGCTTATACCTATATGTATGAGTCATAATATGCTGGTAACCTTGACAGGATTTTGTATGTGTGTGTATATATATATATATATATATATATATATATATATATATATATATATATATATATATATATATATATTTGACACTACAAAAGTATTATCTTTATATCTTCATATACATTATTACTACACACTACTGTACTATAATAAGTTCCATTTGGATCTTACTTTATCCCTGATGCCCTGTCGGATTGATTCCCTCTCTGCTTCCATTTTTGCATATTTAGCCTTCCTCTCTTCTTCTTGCTGTCGGAGAGCCTCTTGTCTTTCCTCTTCCTTCTTCTCGGCATCAGGGTCCTTCTCTTCCTTTTCTCCCAGCATTTTGCCCATGTCTTTGGTCGCCCCTAACAAAAGAGGGAAAAAAAATCAGATGAATCAAAGGATCTCAGATGAATAGATATCACAATGCAATACATCACCCCATGAATTCTCTTTAACACGATTGGGATGGAAAAAAAAGAAAATAAATGAGTTCCCTTGCTTATTCTGTGTCTTTTATATTCCCTCACTGTGGCCGCTGCTGCCTATTTCAATGCAACAGTGGGACAGGAGGGACAATGGGTCAGAACAGTACAATGTTAACACAGTAAGCGAGATTGCAGGATGTGGACCATGCAGATAATAAGTTTTGATTATCTCAACCATCCATTTATCACAAACGCAGCCAGCACTTGTTAATGTCTCTGAATGTGCACATTAACAGCGGCTGTATGTGTTTCACTGTAGTTCTCTACTGATGCTTGGACTGCATTAGTGGAACGTCCGGTCTTTACAAGCTGCTGACTGTCTGTACCAAATCGCCTGCCATATTCAGTTCTAAACACAAAGCTGTGTATTGTACCTGACAGAACATCTCTGGATAAATGAAAGCTGCGCTTTTCATCTATCACAAATCACAATCAATGTACTTGATGTTAACACACATTGTACAGAACACTGCATCAAACTTTAATTACATCAACTGATACTAATAAGCAACTTATTAAAATAATTCAAAACAAGGTCATCGCAAGTTTTAGAAATTTCACACATTTATTTCCAGAAACGATAATGGAAGCTGATCAGTGTGGAGAAGAATGGACTGAGGGAGAACAAGTCTAGTACATGGATGACTGAGATTTTCCTTTTAGAAAACATCCACAGTTGCATCACAGCAGTGTGTAGAAGTCTCCCAGATGTCTCTCTGAAAATCAGGACAATTTTGTTAAAAGATTTTTGGTGTATTTTATCCAATTCTATTTAAATTTGATGATTTGCCAGTTCTCACACACTCAAATTTAGCTCTGCAATGCAACAGCTACCAAGCAAGCAGAGTTAATGTTTACACAAACTTATCTGAAATGTGGAATGGGATTCAAAAAGCAGGTGTCCACAAGCTTTTGTCCATATAGTGTACCTGAGGTCACTGATGCCACGGACTATTAAGTGTCTCAACACAGAAGAGAGCAATCCCATCCCTTACACATCAAGAGGCATAGCCATTTCTTGGATTCTCAGCTTTGGGTAGTTATTGATATTAAGGTTAAACTTCACCAACAGGATGAATCATTGGTTCTGAGCTGTAGTTGGTTTTATTTTCAAGGGAGAGTTCATCCTCATTTGTTAAACACCTCCCAGATTCATTATCATGTGGCAAATTTTGAAATGAATTTATTTAGTATGCTGAGAGATTTAAATAGAGCAAGCCTACAACAAACTGATTATCATTAACCATTATACTTTGTAAATTTATACTTTTGACTCTGTGCCTGTGTGTTTGGATTTAGCAGCAGAAATACACTATGGATTCAGTTCTCAGAGTCTTCAGAGCCTTTAGTGTTATTTTGCTAGCTAAAATGTACTCCCTTGTTGAAGGTTTTGCTTTGCACATAATATCATATTAAATATTAGAACAGTCAATAAATCGTATCCTTGTGAGTTTTCTTAAAACCTTTTCATAAAACTTTGAAGTTGACATTGAAATTTTACATGTTGTATGTTTGCAGCTCGAAAACAATCTGTTACACTGCATTTGATGTCATTTTGTCCATTCCTGATAGCATAAACTAGCATAACACACTTCATTTGCATCCCATCACTGAGATAGTCAGACCAGGCAAAATGCCTTTCTACCTGTAAGGTGCAGTGAGGAGAGGATATGTCCATATATACTTCAATGGAACTGAAAATGGGAAGCTCTAGCTAGAATGTTCCAACAAGCAATTTGATTAAATTGTATAGCTTTTTTAACAATATACATTGTCACAAAGCAGTATTTAGATTCCTTAGAAACAAGCCAGAGACAACAGTGGCAAAAGAAAAACTCCCTGAAACAACACAAGGAAGAAAACTTGAGAATCTAAAAATGGAACCCATCTTCTTCTGGGTGACAGCAAAAAGTGGGATTATAAATCATTACAGTATACAGTTGTAGCAAACATGTCAGAGCTGATCAATGCAGATATATCCAGGCACTTGTATCAAACTGAAAGAACTTCTACAGAGTCAGGACATATAGCTGGATATGGTAATTTAGATGCATTTCACTGAGGTTTGTGTTTATCATATCATAGCCACTGCATTTTCCTGTCACTATACTAAAAAATCAAATAAACTGTCCAAACTGCTGTTGCTTTAAGTTGATTATAATTACAATGCTATTGTTTTGCCTTATATTATGTTTATTAGCATGATCAGTAACTAGACAAAAGACACCACTACACTATTATTAATGATTTGTTTTTGTCTTGAGGGACAGTGTAGTTTTAGAGACTTAACACAGATTCCTCAACATTGCTTCTTTTACCAGTTTTATATGGACTGAAATTCATATATCATAGATATATTAGGTTAGCTATATTAGATCTTATTATAGGTTAGAATATATTGATTCATTTTTTTATAATGGTACAGCTTTGACAGTACTGTGACAGTGATTATTCTTTGTTGTTTTGTTTTTTTGTATTAACAACATGCACAGGGATTTGTATAGTGGACACACAACATCTACAACTTACTTTCTGTAAGAAGATGTTGTAAAACAATGAACATAGTAATAAATTATTAACAGGAAGTTGATGGTTAGGGAAACTGATGTGGTGTAAGTGGAATTAACCACTATAGGGCAATCAGGGATTGGAAAATAGAGGGAAAAGTAAGTGCAGTTACACAGACTGAAATATAGTGTTCTACTAGATAAAAGCTGGATGTGCTGGATCAATTTTGAAAACCCATGGGTCCAAGTAAATATGAGTGTATTTATAAGAAAGAGAAATAAATGTATATATTTTGTATTGTTAGCCTTAGGAACAGTTAAGCACAAATAGAAAGATCCTTAAATCCTAAGTGACACCGTATTGGGTTGTTTTCTTATGTTATTGAATTTTTGTCATGAGTAGCATTCTGAATACCATTAGCAACCTCTGGGTCTGAAATGCCGATATTCGTTGGAGCGTATTCCCTGTGGTCTACATTTTGCCTGAGGAGAGGAAACACAAAGTGTTGCTAAGATTAGCTTGTATTACAGAAAATTAGTTCCAATATATGTTGAGCACACAAATGTGGCATGCAAGCTATATGAATAGGGAAAAAACATTTGAGTGACCAATAATTATAGAACTATTGGAGATTTAAGCCTGCGAATTCCCAAACTATTTACTTATTCAGCTGGAACTACTATAAATTATGCAATAAATAGAAATGAAAAAAATTGGAGAGGTGGGGACAATGAAACTGTGCCATGGCTTCTGGGAGTCCAGGATTTAAAAAAAAAGCAAGTAGAAGGCACCTGTTTTGCTGAAAAGAATAATTTATAGTTTAATCTTTGCTTTTGCCTAAGCTTTGTCAAACAACCAAACAAAATTGGCTTGGATAATGAGAAAAATCCTTTCAGACATAAACCAAGTATGTGTTTATACACCCAACTGATTGTGTGTGTGAGTTTGCCATGCGCAGTACATCTCTGCACTTCTTTGCATTACTGATGATTATATTCGCACTGCAGTTTTCTCCTATCTGAGCTACTACGTGTTTCATTATCTGTTTTTAATTAAGGCTGTTTTCTCCTGCATCGCTATCTCTCTGCCGTGCAGCGCTGCTAATCTGAGCTCTTAAGGCTAATTAGCTCAAGTGATCGTGACAGAGTTGCCATGCCGCCAAGCGAGACAGCTGTGTCCCAGAAGTCTTTGCGACATTGCAGTGGAGATCTGTGCTGCCAACTGTGCAGGAACTCAGCAAGTGGTTCAGCCAGGCACAGTAAGATTACCCTATGATCTGTTTATAGCAAGCCGCTAGCTGGCTTAAACCAAAAAAGGCCTGGGACTGCTTTTCTACTGTACCGCAGTTAACACAGATGTGAGAATGCTTTATTTTGGTTGTTTAAACTAGATGCAAGGAAATTAATTTGTGTGCATGAATTGGAAATACAGTCATTCTGATTATTTTTTCAAGTGGCGAAAAATCTCTTGTAGAAATACATGTTAAGAGGAACATGTGACAAGCAAAAATTATTGCATCATAAAAACAATGTCAGGTTTTAATATATAAATGAAAGCCATGCAGCACAGATTTACCAATTTTGCATATTCATAGAGCCGAGGTTTTCTGACAAAACCCGAAAAACTGCACATGCTGTATATATCATATATGCCCATCATCGTCAGGGCATATAGCTAGACTTGTTAGAGCTGCATTTTTAATGCAACTAAATGTGTTTATCATATCATAACTGCCACTAGCATTGTAATGTAAACGATGTGGAAATGTAAATACTGCAGATGCTGTGTGTTTTATAGAAGTATATTGCTATTACTGTATCTTATGTTTTGCCTGCATTGTTGTGGTCGATAGCTGGAAAAGAGACACCACTTCACTACTATAGATGATTCACTTCTGTAGAGGATCAGTACAATTACAATGAGTGAAATATGGTATTGTGCTAGATAAAGGCTGGATAACATTATGCTGGATCAATATTCAGAACTCCCGTGCCATATCCTTAGGAAAAAACGGATGATCTTTTTCTACATGTTCAGCAATGTATTATTGATTCTTTCATTAAAGGTACCACTTTATTCTGGTCAGGGTGGCAGTGGATCTGGAATGTATCTCTCACCACAGAAACAAACCAGGAGAATTCAACCTAAATGACAGTCTATCTTAGGTAACACAGATATTATTTGCAATACAATCTGTTGTTTAAACACCCAGTGGCCTTGAAAAGAAAGTGTTAAATGTTTTTCACACTTAGATTTCTCAATATTGCTCCATTTATAATACAGTTACGAATGTTTTTACATTTTTAGTAGTATAGGGCTATTGAATTCTTAAATACAATTGGCTGATTAATTCTGTAAAACATCACAACTTTGAAAATTATAAAATTATACAGTACGATACAGTATATACTGGTGCTAATACATTTTTTGTTTCTATAGTAACAACATGCACAGGGGTTTGTGGTGGGCAGACTACACAAACAGACCTGTAAAATGTGTGTAATAATTGGTTTGGTGAAGGTTTTTTGTAAGTGTCTGCTTATGTTTTTGGAAATGGGAAAGATTTCAGGACAGAGGAGATTCTTGTGGGGGGATTTGTATTTTTTTTTTTATTAATGTCTAAAGAAAAAGAGAGCATTGAGAGGAAATAACATAATTAAACATAACTATAAATGGATCTGTATGACGTGTTTCTTAATTAATTCATGGTGGAGGTATCTGTATAACAGTCATGTATACTAACTGAGTTGAAGCTTGAGTTCTTGGAAAGATTTCGCTACAGCTATGGAGCATTATCCATATTGTCAAACTTCATGGGTGTTCTCTCAAGGTGATGCAGGTCTGCCTATCAAAACTCTGAAACAGCTAGATGAGAGGAAACAGTGAGAAAATATGCTCCATTTTGAAAGAGCTCTGACCGTGACTTAAAATGGCCTGCGTTATGTAAAAATCTGCAGTGTGACAGTGTGAGAGAGGATAAAAGTGAGAAAGTGATGGAACTGGTACGCTCAATGGCTTGCATGTCCTTGAGCCTTTGTGTGTCTGTATGTGTGTGTGCATGCCCTCCCAGTGAGAGAGTGTGGGTGGAGGAGAACAAACTGTGCCACTCTGTGTGAGCATGTGTGAGAGAGCAAGAAAAAAAAGTGAGTGAGAAATGTATGCATTGGTGAACATTTCTTTGATTGCAAATGTTTTCATGCATTTGCAGTGTGTCTTGTGCGTGCATGTGTGTGTGCGTGTGTGTGTGTGTGTGTGTGTGTGTGTGTGTGTGTGTGTGTGTGTGTGTGTGTATGCATGCTGGACTGTGGGTGTCGGAGTGTATGTGTGAGTGTGTGTGTGTGAGCGAAGGTCATGGCTATGCACTGAAGGACACTGAAAGGTGCAGTAGAATCCCTGTGGAGCTGAGACATGCATGTGGTGCTGTGAGAGGAGCTCAAGGACTCTGTGTTCTGTCTCCTCCATCTGTCATTTAGTGACACCTGCTCTAGGAGCAGAGCCCAGCGCCCCACCTTGCACTCCCACAGAGACATCAACTTCCCTCTCTGTAGAAAATAAACCACACCGAAACCTACAGCCTGCAGCACGCCCATGTTTTAGACACCACACAAGTATATAGTAGGTGAATTGGTCTTTCTAACACCATGGGTATAAATCTGTTCGAAGTTGGACACATTAAGAACGGCCAAACATGCCACAGAATTTCTTGTGACCTAAATTGCATGAAAGTAGTTATAATATTGTATTAATCTGTCATCTTTAGGTCACTCTGACATTTTATTACTTAGCTGTGGTCCTAAAATCTTTATTTACACTTTCCTGTTATATTTACTCATTAATCATTTACTGATTACCACTTCCTTTCCGGTTCTTCCTGCAATTATGAGTGCTGACACACTAAACTGACCCACATGACCCACCATACTAAATCCCATCACAGATGAGTGTTTGTGCTTGGAAGAGCACATTACCTAATTTATTTAATTATAAATTAGATAATAGTATATGTATTTTCTATGCTGATCAAACGTCTTCATTGATCTTACAATGTACGATTTTAGTTTCAGGCATGTCATGAATAGCATCCATCTTACAAAATGATCTATGCATATTTCCAGAATGTGTCAAAGGGATAATCTGCTTAATTTACATTCCAGGGTCGTTTTGTTGGGTTCTAATAAATGGTGCAACATTTATTAGAACCCAACAAAACGACCCTGGAAAACGACCCTGGAATGTAAATTAAGCTGATTATCCCTTTGACACCCCTGTTTCCTTCTTGCTACTCTAAAAATATTATCAATGATCAATGTCAATGCATATAAAGAACCCGTTCCACCTTTTTATCACTATTAAAATAAAATGTTAAATTAACATTAATAAAATGCCCCTTATGAATTAGTTTTGCTTTTTTGTTCTTAATTCTTTTTGAAGCAAGTGAAACTTTAGTACTATGAGGAGGAGAACTTATTAGGCCTGACTCTTGTTGACCATAGTCTGTTTCAGACAGGCGATTAAGTGTTAAATGACACGCTTAGCCTGTTATGGATCTGTCCAGTGAGGCAGGGTGGGAGAGCTGACCAGCAGAAAGTGCCTTAATGAGTGTTTTATGTGAACAGAGAGACTAGACTATATATACACTGAACCTTGTCTTACTAAATCACTCTGGGGGAAACTGAACAAAATGGCAAGAGCTACATCATGGAAGATTTCTTCACTATTATCATCCGCAGCCAGAACCCAAAGTGCAGGTAATATGGAAGGATAGCAGGACTAGGAATTGCTACATCTTTGATAATGTACATCATTTTACAGCTCTAACACCCCAGTATCTACTATACAAGGTTTAAGACTGGTCATTGTAGCTCATTTTCAAGAATGTAATAAAATTTCCTAGACGAAATAAAACATTATTATTTACTATTTATTCATATTAATATTAATATTTTATTTTACATTTTTATAACATGCATGGTGGACTACATAAGAAAAAAACTAATTGAAAAGTAAAATAATTATTTTAAATACAAATAGAAGTTCTAGTTACGTGAGAATAAATGGGTATGTGAAAGAATAACCTTATTGTTTTGGAGACAAGAAAACTGCATTGCAACCAATCTTGCATAAAATCTAGTTTGTTCTAGTTCATTAATGTAACATTATTGCATGGAGAGTATTCTCCTCTACTCTAAACTCGACTATAATGTACACTAATCAATTACTTTGTGCCTCTGTTATTAATTGTTTATGATTTAGTAAAAGATCACAATTACAATGCAGTTACTTAAGTTAAACAAATGATAAGTTTGTATTATGAAAACATTTTATGAAGGAATGAATCTGTTTGTTTTGAAACTGAACATTGTGCTCTGTACTTATGAACACATTATTTTCTGTTTTTAGAACACCCTGAATATAGAAAATTGAATTTTAAAGAGTGCTGTTCCTCTTTCTCTTGAATTTGCTAGCTAAAGCTCTGAAACCGGTAGACGTGATAGTAAGCAATCAGTCACACCACACTAAGCAAGTCAATTTTATTACTCATACCCTCTGCATTATCTTTTTTAAGCCAGGTTTTATGCCAGCTGTTGGTTCCTGGCTCTAGAGATAAGGATGCATGAAAGCTATGTGTGCAGAAAGTGCTGCAGTCATTCTTAGGACAGGATGGTACACTTGGTTGGGTACCAAAGATCATGCAGGGCCTCGGTCGGCACTCACAGCCCATTTATGGTTCACATGTGTGTGTAATGACAATGGGTGTGTAAGACAATGACAAGAAGGCAGAACTACCCATGGTTAAGAAAATATTTGAAGTGAATACAGAATTATAGCAAATTCAGAATTCTGCCATTCATGCCCCTTGATTGCACTTCACTTTACTGTTGTTATCATGAAATATTTCGAGCAGTGGTTGGGGATGAAAGAGAATGAGAGAAGAGTTATTAAGGGTCCTGGCAGGTGAAACACATTTTAGATTCTGCTGAAATATTTGCACATTCTGCTGTCGATATGAGAATATATCCATCATTAGCACTCAGTAAAAATGCTATAAAGTTAAAAAACACTATAAAGTTAAGTTTGCTGAGTAAAACCTTTATAACCATTTATCTGGAGAGACCTAAACTATCTTATATTATTATTTTTTTTTTTCTCCAAATATTTTAGTGGCTCTTATTTCATGGCTCAAGCACAAAACTGTGGTTAACTGAAGCTAATAGTGATAAATGTGAAAAGCAACTTTGAAGGAAAAGAAGCTATAATTATTAAGGCAAAATATAGCCCACAGAATTTAGACAGCTATATAAAAAATGGCTATATAAAATAGAATGTGTAATACAAACAGTGTATAGAGTGATATAGATGGATAGAGAAAATTTTACTGAGTCTTTTACACTACATTACTGCTTGTCTGGTGGTGGGAAATCATCTCACTCTAGACATAGCTAAATATATTAGCAAACTAAACCTAGTATACAGAAGTTGTTTGATAAAAAAACTAAATCTATAATTTATTAAAACAAGGGCAATGTGGCTCTGTTGCAGGTCCTCTGTTGCAACCTTTTTAATCACGTGCATCTGTATAAATATTTTAATGTGGGTTGCTAATCCATGAAAGAAGGAGTGTTTGCACACTTTTCATAGATTTTCATATTTTAAAAAGACAACTAAATGAGTGATAAACCTCTATCACTCAGAATAATGTGTTTAGTTGTTCTGACAAATACATTGCAGCATTTACAAAGACAAATCCCTCACAGTCTTTTACTTTTCAGAAAACTCTAAAATACTGTACTTTTGGTGCTTCAGGCAATATATTTTAGTAAAGACTTGGACTCAGCTTTTTACTGTCATTTTGAGTAATAAAATATGTAGCATTTGATAAATTCTAATTGTAATAAATTAAAAATATAATGAGGTAAACTTTTTTCATTTTCATTCTGTGCAAATGCTGCCATGCCCTCTATTATGTATTCACCTGCCACATCTTAAATCTCATCTCACTGCAGTCATCCTGACTAGGTCCTGTCTTTAATGGCTCTCTTAAATGCCTGGCTGCAAAGTTGATTGAACTTGAAAATGCAGATTATCCATTAAACTCAATTACAAATTACATAGTGCATGTTCGGATTGTCTGGCACTGTAATTGTCTTTCTCTCTCACAATTAAACCACAGCAATGTCTACTATGTTATTTGCATTCTACTGAATGGTCTTGATTATTTAGTTCCTATTATCCTAAACTGTCAATCAATTCTTTAATATTTTCCCATGTCAGATATTTATTTGAACCCTTTCGGCTTGCAAATAAGTAATTGTTTGAAAGCAGATATTAACATCTTGTTAAATGTCTACAGTGAGATTATCAGAAATGTATGGTGTTAAATATCTTCCTCTCCTGAATGATGCAAAAGAAAAGTGTCTGGCCAATCATATGGAGGTTGCAAATTTGAATCTGATGATGCTATCTATGGACAGGAGCCAGAGAGAGCAGAATTGGCTGTACTCTCAGTAAGGGAGGGGTGGAATACCACATCACTCACAGCAACACTATCCAATTATGGTCGTCTGCGAGTTGATGCATTTAGAGGGGGCGGATGACGCTTTATGCTGCACAGTAACACAGGCAGTTACACTATACAATGAGAATACGTTCCACATTTGCAATTTTCCTGCTAATGCCACAATCAATAATACCATACTTGTTATCTAGTTGATCGCTAACCAGTCAAGTCAGCCAAGCTTGAGTTTCTGACGTAATTCAGAACTGCATTGTACAGCTATATTGCATATATATGCTATATTCTGGGACAAGTTTGCTGTCTCTACTACTTCAGTGTTGAATATCTAAAAAATGTTTAGTAAAAAATAGGTTTATAAGAAGCTAACAGAAAAATCTCACTCATGCTGAAATAATTGTTTTGTGCTTGTAGCTGTGCTAGCAATGACATCAGACTGCTAACATATTAAAAAAATACAGCACAAACCAACAAATTAGCATCGCTATACACATGAAGAGATGGTATTTAATGTGTTTTAATGTGGACTTTACTAAGACAGATTCACTTTTTCCTTGTCACACATCCTTGTCTTTGATCATTTATAATATACAGCTTAAACTGTTTAGTTAACAATAGCCCACTTTTGACTTGCTCAAGCAATTTTGAAGTGCTTGTTAGTTTAGACTGAGAGTTCTTACGCATGGTTATAGTGCAGTATATATTATGCTGAAGGCATTACAGCTGCACAGTTTTGATAGCCATTTGATAAAATTCCATTTTCCTCTTTGACTGGAGGTCACCTTTCCTTGCTGCAGCTATTTATGTCATAAGAATGAACCAGAATTTTGTCAGCATTTTTCTGAAAGCACATTTGCATATATTTTTAGCAATAGCTAGACTGAAAGATCTATGCATAATAAATTCAATGTGAAAATGTAAAGTTTCTTAATTTAAAAGAAAAAGAGTTTGCTTCAGTTAAGATTTTGTTTTACGTTTGATCAAATAGAAATGTTTCCTGTATGAATTGTTTGAAATGCCAGTCGTTCCAACCAGAAGTTGGAAACCAGAGTTGTTAAATTCATGCAACCTCAAACCAGAAATCAAAACAAGAAATGCAACCTGACATTCTTTTTCTTTGCTTGATGCAATGTTTGTTTCATTCTTATTGTAACCTGAGACATGCTTAGACTCAGTCCTACAATATCTGTGGCAACAGTGGCTCACCACTGCTCTGTCTATCTTCTCTTACAAAATCACTCCCTGTTGTCCTTCGTGTGACTCCCAGGAGTTGGCCATCAATCACACAGTCAATCTGATTCCACAGATAACCAACATCATTATTCAAATGGGATTCATCCACATTCTCCTCACCCTTCACTCCAGTTTGGAGAAATCTGTTTGGCTTCACTTAATCACACAATCTGTGAAAACCCATTTTGGGGCAATCCGATTCCCAGCATGATGCTCCTGAGGGGTCAGAGCGCACTGCTGGGGATTTTCCACATATCTTATTGGAATGCTATATTTAAATACCTTCTCTCTAGTGGTTAAAAATCCTAGATATTTTTTTCTTATCCCATCTTTTTAAAGGCATCTGTCACAGCCAGCCAGAACCATTACTGTTGGTGGGTAAGAAATCACTTGAGGCTTCAGAGAGATGTCTTCAGGCCAAGGACAACGTAGTGCCCTTCAAGGTTTATCAGTTCCCACATGCAGCTAAGAAGTCTTTTTATTCAAATACATGGCCACTTTGATCTCATTTAGTAATGGAGTGGAAAATGAATGCCTTAAGGAGCTGTATGAATTCTGAAGAGCGTGCTGATTTTTTTGGATTTAAGAAGACATGTTTGTACCAGCTCAAATTAGAGTTCTTAGTGTATGTACATTTTACTTATATTTTCAATTAGCAATGTGGCAATAGGAAGGGATCACAAACATTTTAGTATTTCATTTTAGGTGAAGCACTCAGTCTTTCAGGGCCAATCTGGATCCTTTATTGCACATGTGACATTTATATACATTTTCAAATCAAACTTAACTCTACTGCTAATTCTGCCTATTGGTCCGGTAAAAAAAACAGCCTTCATTTAAGCTTCAACTAGCCTACATTCACTGTGCAAATATACTCCCAACATTCTCTTTTTGGTCAAAGTAAAGTGTTTAGTCACTCACTCAGGTGACCAAATGCAAATAACACACACTTCAAATGTGACAGACTGAACCACTTCATAAAGGACAGAATGGAGCACTTCAGAAATTATAGTCTGGGACATTTCAAGTCTCACAGACTGGAACATTTTTGTCATGCCCTTGAATGGAGAAATGACTAGACTGAATTAAATACATTTACAATCAGCTGGACTGAGCAACCTCTTAAATGCAAATACAATGTTTATTGTATTAAATATAATATATAATTTCTGAATTCTGGTGCATGAATTTAGTCATTGAAACCTCTCAATGGCTGCAATGAAATTAGTGCCAGACCTCATTGTGAAAATTACAACAGCTGGAACCGAGCCTAATTTGGTGGTCATGGTGAGTGGAGGCTTACACGCATCTCTGACTTACAATTATGACACCAGAGAAGAGACACCATGCAGAAAGTGTTGATCCACAATAATAAACACTGAAGCTCTGCTACTTCTGTGGGCTGACTGAGTCAGAATTAATAGAGTTGTCTATGCTTAAACCTTTTTTTTTTTTTTTTTTTTTTTTTGCTTGCATGCATGTCATTTGGGCTTCCCTAAAAAGAACAACAATGTGAAAGTTTTCAAATGGCCCATGTGAAAATCTTCTATGTTGTTTAAAAGCAATTCATGCCATTTTATTGTGAAATCATGTGTTATCCATATGCAGATTTTATGCCAAGTGGCAGGCAGCAGTGCTGTGCAACAAGTCATAAGTAATGTCATCAGTGGCTTATTCATAGGGAAAAATGTGAATTAGCCCCTCCAGATACACAAACCAATCACCTATAACATTAAAACAACCTGCCTATAAGTCACCTTTGCCACCTAAACAGATACATGGGCTCTAAAAGACCTGGATACACAGATCACTTTATTTATCTTAGGTGTCCTAGATTCATGCTAGTACAGTATATGTCAGTGTATCATCCAGATGAATGCCAGGACTCTTAGTATGGCAGGTAAGTGACACACACATGCAATACATCAGACCAGCCACCTTTTGCTCTATGATCCAGCTTTGATGCTCAAGTGTCCATGGTAGTCTGTTGACAGGGGTCAGCATAAGTTACCATTAACTAGTGGTCACCATGACTAGTGAACATAAATGGGAACTACAACAAGCACTTTGGGCCCATTGGGGCAGGGGCGAAACAAGCTAATGATGGCCAGGGGGAGCAAATAAAACTATACTAAAGACAGAAACCACTTACAGATAGAACCATAAACGATTCCTCTTTATTTTAAAAATATTAACAGTAAATACAAGTGTTTCTAACACTTAAAGATTGATAAAATCCTGAGAATTCTTTTACTCTAAAAGCATAAAATTTACAAGTGACATTTTATCATATCCCTTGGTCTTTCCTCCAGTCTCTTTTATACAAAACTGCAGATGTCAGAAATCCACAGACAAAGTGGATTATAATTTTATTTTTTATAATTGTATTTTGTTATGATTTATTTGTAGTGCTCTGCCACTAAGGAAGGCTGAGAATTGAGGCTACTGACACATATCTGAGCTGTTTGCAGTTTGGAGGCCAAAGGTCACACAGTGGTAGAATTGTTTTTTAAGTGGTGTGGTTTAAATATTTTTGAGACGCTCCTTTTTTTCTCATAATTTGGGTTTTTCACTTGACCATCCCTTGTTCAAGGAACTGTATTCATTATTTCCTCTGAGAGGTAAAGTTTATTAAAGATTTATAGTAAATCTTAGATTCATAATATCACAAGAAAAATTTAGTTTAAATATTAGAGAAACATTTTTCTTTCTTTCTTTCTTTCTTTCTTTCTTTCTTTCTTTCTTTCTTTCTTTCTTTCTTTCTTTCTTTTTTCAGCAATTGTAAAGTGAGTCATCAAAGTCATCAATATTTTAATATGGTTTAACTAAATCAGCTATTTGCATGTGCATGAGTTAACCATGTAGTTAACTAAATAGAGCACACCCTGTAGTCTATGTTTCTCTGCCACACTGCTCACTGAACCATACACTCAGCCATACTGCAGTTGTTATTTGTGATATCTGTAGCTGTACTACTCATAGCATGTGAGATGCAATGTGTATACATACTGGCTTTGCCCCATTCCATTATGTGAGTCCTTACTAAAACACATCTGACAGGAGCTACTCATTCGGAAAATTAACCTTTTATAGCAAAGAGGAGGGTGACGACTAGCTCGGGCTCTCCGGGGTCTTTCTAAGCTTTATTCAGAAATGTTCAGTGTGAGTGTGATTGCATTGCTGCTAGATGTTGATTTAGCATACTTTTAGCCAGTGAATATACATTATTTAAAAGAATGCATGCCTGAAATATGGATTATCATATTTGGGATATGTACCGAGTGCAGTTGAAGATAAATGCTGTCAGAAGAACAATAAAATGAAAATAAAACATATTGAGATCACAATATAGATAAAAGAAGTTGAAGTCATGCTTGACTTATCAAATGCCTCAGCTTTATCAGGAAGTGCTCAGTTACAGACAATGTGCAACTTTGATATCGGTATTAACTTTTCAACTGGTGACAAGACATGCTATCTCCATAAAGTTCCTGCCCTGAAAGCGCAGGCATTAATTAATCAGCCTGATTGCATCCTCCTGGTATTTCTTCTCAATCGCAGTCATTAGTCATTAACGGTTCCAAGCACATACCATCCCAAATGAGTTCCTTCATGCTCCCTTCAAAACTCAGTGTTTCTCTTGTACTCTCATTAGCAGAGCACAGCATGACACCTACATGAGTTAGAACAGGGCTCCAGAATGACATAAGCATGTTATGTGTCTGGGTCACATTTTCCCTTTTTTCCTCATCACAATGTTGACATTGTGTTTCTTTTTCTATGCTGCAATGAAATTAAGCATCTTTTGAAGAACGAATCATCTTGAAGGAATATATTAGTAACCTACAGTAACTCACTATGAGCACTCAACAGATATGTTCAGAAAGCATGCTTCTGTAAGCAAAGTAATCCAAAAATGTTGTATGCTTCTTGGAAAGCAGGCAACGAATGCCACAATCTCTAATGAATGCTAAATTTGGCACCCTACATTGACTCCTGCCATGCAAGAACGAGTGTCTTAACCTTGGCTTATTTTGCATCTGTATTTTCTCAGATAACAGTTGATTTGCATAAAACTTATCAGATTGTTTAGTCTTCCATTTATGAAAGGATAAAGCCCCTGACCTGTGGTGTCAGTGTAAAGGAAAGGGGTAAAAAATTCTAACCTTTCCTTTGAACAATCTGTCGTTAGAAAGACAATGGTTTCTATGTCAGCCCTCATTTAGAGCTATTACAGTGCTCTCGCCGTGCATTAGCCTCAAATGGGGCGCTAATTACATGTCTAGATTCTTGCTGGTCTTGTTTTCTCTCCTACTGTCTGTCGTGACTTAAATAACAGCGTCTGACATTAATGTTGGCCCTTCTTGCATTCCTTTAAGAAGCTCCCAGTTTAAAGTTTTGTTTCTTCTATTCTTCTGCCTCATTGTCCTCTAAGTGACGCCTTTGTGAATGCTGAATACTGGTGCACAAACTTTCTTTATGCATTTGCCTCTTTTCTTTACTGCAACGCATGTCGTTCAAATTATCCACCTGCAATAAGGGTTGATTACAATTGATTTTGCTCTCGCTGTTAATCTCCTCACACCTGTCTTTTCTTTTTTTCATTCACTCTGATTGCTCATTTATCATACAGGACAATGTTATCAAGTGGAGAACACAGCGTAACTAAAGCAATGGCCTATCTACCGAACCCAGAAGAGAGGTTCTGGTCCAGTGCCTTTTAGCCTGAGCTCTCCTAAGAGACAAAGAGGGTGTGGATGAGACAGATATGCAGGCCTGCTGTTTTCAGAAGAAAGGCACCCTACTGATTTCTGAACTATGTTATGTGTAACTATTACCTAGCCAAGCAGATAACTGATGCATTAATTATAACAAGGGGGTGCTGTAATTTCATGCACCTATTAGTCTGATTACTTGTGACTAAGATCCTTGTGATAAAGTAAAATTCTATAATTATACAAAATATGTTGAAGCAAATTAATTACCAGGTTAATAATTATACCACTATTAATATATAAAACTATAACTATATATAATATATCACGTATAGTGGTAAGGTTATAAAGTGCTCAGCCTTAGGTTGGGAAAATTATATGATCACAGGTTTTGAAGGCTAGCATTTTCTGTGTTTTATTGCTGTGTGCAATAATTTAATTTAATTTTAAAAGTCCATTGCTTGTGTAGTAATTAAATAAAAAAATGTATTAGATTTTTTTGTTTATATTGTCTTTTAAATTTCAAGAATGCTGTTTATGACTTCTGAACCCAAGAACATTTATTTTAGCAAACACTTATTGTATTTGTAATCATACCAAGGGACCACCTGGAACCACGATTGACTGTTTTAGTTTAGCAATTTTATTCTCAAATACCACAGAAACCTCAATTATAAAATAGCCATAGTGGTTGTATCAGGTCAGTGACTCAGAGAGGAGTAATTTCCCTTATTTTATTTTTTTTCCTTTTTATTTGCCATTTATCTCAAGGACACTTGATTTCTAAAGTTCAATTTCCACTGATTTTCAAAAATATATCCACAACAACTTTGCATAAATATTTGACATGGAGAGAAAAACAAATTTATTCCCCTATCATACTGATATATATCCTCGCCTTGGTTAACTGTTTACATTATGCTGTAACTCATACAGAGACGTCTGGCATCTTCAGCTAAGGCAAAAGAGATCTCTGAAACTGGTTCTCATTCCACTAGGTTCAAAAGAATCCTTTTTATTTAACAGCGAAATTAGAAACTCTAAATATGCATACACAGCATTTCAACGTCTGGTTATTTAACTAAAAGTCAAAATCGTGAGGAAGGAAAGAAAGACTTTGATGTCCTTATCCTACAGTAATGGGTTGACCTATTTGTTTAGAAGGAGGTTCCTCTTTTAGGCCCTCTTTAGGGATTGCCGTAAAGTGATGGTAGATCAACAGAGGTCTTTCTGATCGCCCACATCCCATGCGTAGGTACTGCCACTGAAAGCATACAGCACCACAAAGACTTTCACCTCACAAAAACCCCTCTATTATAGCAGCCAGGAGGAGGTGGAAGTTTAGTTGCAATTGCCTTCATCAAAGTAAGTTCCAAAGGTCATGCAAGTGGAGGGATGTAGGAGTGAAACTTAATTTTTTTTCCTGTATTCTATCTCCCAAGAACATGTTGCTATTCATATATACTACTAATAAATTCAGTGCTAGGGCTTTGCATAGCGCCTTGTAGTTATACCATTTACATATACAGTACATACTGTATACATACACACACAGATTTATTCATATAAACAAACAATTATGAGTATCTACCATTAAACAATTGGCATAATATGTTCTGAATAGTCATTGATCAAAATCAGTTGGTCCTTTTTTGTCCCATTAGAGCTTTTCCCTTTCTCCATAATATTAAAATTTTCGCAAGGAGGAAAAGGAATCTCCTCTCAACAGATGGCAAGTGACGCAGCCTTCTGACAATCATGGTGAAGGCCAGAGTCCAGGGGCAATACTAAGAGCCAATGCTCCCCTCACTGCACCAAGCTGTGTACACATGGACATGCCACCATACCCTGGGAATGGAGACACTGGTGGCAACTTATAACCACTACAACACACTCAGCTCCAGACAGTTGTCTTTCATTCGCTTGAGTTGAGCTGCAAGAGTCCCGTTGTGCACCATATGGAAAACATGTATAATGTTGTAGGAGTCTAATCTACAAAAAAATGTTTGCACACTGGTTTAAATGCTAAATTATCTTTGCCAGTATTTATTAGCAGTAAGATTTGCCCATTAGTAAAGGTACATTTTTTGCTGGTACAGGTACAGTGACCAGGTACTCGAGTACAACCACTTTAGCTACAGTTAACAGTTACAGTTAAAGCATAGCTGCACTTCTGGAAGGAAATTGCAACTAAATCAATTCAATATAAGCCTAAAATATATGACCAAGTTTTAAGTGGATGAATGTAAGTAACCTGCACAGAGCCATAAACTCAATACCATTGATTACCTTTGGGATAAATTCCAATGAATTTGTTGGGGAGTGGTAAATCAGTGATGTTAGACATCTGATCAGAAGATGAGAGTTAAAATCTCAGCACAGCCAAGCTCTAGTACAACCAAGCTCCCACTGCTGGGGCCCTGACCCTCAGCTGCTGTTGTATACATGCAATAAATGTATTGCAATAAAGAAGGGCAGCTGCCAAAATGCCATAAATGTAAATGTAAATTGGATAACTGACTGCTCAGCTAATATCAGCACCCTTGTGAATTATGAACACAAATTCCTACTGCAGCACTTAGAAATTTAGTGTAGAGATTTTGCAGATTAGTGGAGGTTGTAATAGCAAAGGAGCACTAAATCTGAAATGAAATGTTCACAATGCACATATACTGAATGATTGAACACCGGCATCTCATTAATGGAGCATTAATCTTGCCTGTATATACTTTGTTGTCCAAAAAGCAAATAAGGGAAATTTATTCAATCGTATTTCATTAAATCACAATAGTAAATTATAGCAAATTAAATCACAGTGGGATTAAAAAACACCAAATCTTTTTTTAAATACCAAATTACACTAAATTGAATCAAAGATTAAAAATAATTTCTTACAAACAGTTTTGCCCTCCATTGTACCACTTTTGCATAGCTGTAAATTATATCATATTAAATCACTGAATGTTTTAACTTTAAGGAATATTTACATCAGTTTATTTACTCTATATTGAAAATGCGTTTCATCTAATCTCTAAAGAAAGGATACATGAGTGCATGAGTAGAGGGGAAAAAGGTCAAACTAATTAACAGACTGACTTTTTGCAATGTTCATTAATGTTTTTTCATTAAGATTTATCCTTATAGGGCTTGAAGAGTGTAAAATCTGTGACATGCAATTACTGGTCAGGTGCAGGAGCACAAATGCAGGAAAGTAATTGATGGTTACCCGCTGAAAGGAAAAGCGAATTCAAATTAACAAATGGCCACCTTCACAGTGGGGAGGTGCCTTCATTACTTGTAAGAAGGTTGTAAACCCATCTGTATGGAAATAAGAAAATGGAAAGGGGTGCAATAAAGTGCATACTAAACTTTAAGTCCTGAAGCTGCAGACAGCACATGCAAGTTATAATGCACACATACATGCACCACTCTTTTATATGTAGTACACATATTCAAGTTATTCTTCACAAGGCATTTATCAGGCTAGTCATGACTTATTGACAGGAAAGGTGAGAGTCAAGCTTTTAGAGAGACCTCTTTTGATCTTCATTGGCATAAATGGTGGATCTATACTGAAGACAGTGAGAAGAGAAAAACAATGCAGTACCTGGATCTGAACTAACCTAAAGAGACCAGCTCTCATCGTTCTTGGCCTGCAGAAGGTTATGCCTTGCCAGAAGGAAAGAGAAAGGGATAGAGGGAAAAGTGGCCAGAGCTGCCAGATCTGCATGCTTCCTAGGCAGCCATTTTGGAAACAAGTCAAAAGAGTGTGTAATAGTACAGCCAAAAGAGCTAATTTCCGACATCAGTTAGTGAAGCAGTTATCTCTGAAGGACACAGGGCACCAAACTGTGGACTCAAATGCTGAAAGGGGCACATTGTGTTTACCTAACTGCTGATGTCATTAATCTATTTTTGCACTTTGAGGTTCCTTTAAGAAATTGGACTTTCAAATGCTTTGTGTGTTAGGAAATTGAGTTGAATCTGCTTATCACATGCTGAGAATGGAGATTAAGTACATAATGAGCGAAAGGGAATACTTTCACACAACAACGATTGGATTAAATCACAACCAATGCTCAATGAGGGGTGAAAAATAAAATTCCATTATGCAGATATCTTTACAATTATCAAAAAAAGTATGAACATACAGGATATACAGTATATATATAAATATACAACTTATCAGGTTACAGTGAGTGTTATATTATAGGTACATTCATTATATTGGATTACTCTCAAACTATATTTCAAAACACCTCTTCACCTTGACATAATACTCAAGTCATAAAATAATGTTTTTTGTCTGCATCTATTTTTATAAAAGAATGTCCCCAAATTAGGTCACACTTGCAGAAGTGACTGTGCAGCTGAAACTGTTATGCAAAAACTGAGTTTATTGCACAGCAACTCCACCGCTGTATGCTATGTTTGTGTATGTGTGTGTGTGTGTGTGTGTGTGTGTGTGTGTGTGTGTGTGTGTGTATATGTGTCTGTCCTATTCTTAGGCAAGGTGAACAGTGTCCTCATCTCACTAACCACTGTATGAGCTAATCATTACCTGAGCCGAGTGTGTTACTGTATTGATTGTCCTCTTAAAGGTATTTTGTCAGAAGGACAATGAATTTAAGCTTTACCCTTAACTACAGAAAGGTCAAGAAGATCCAAACAAGATTGCAAAAATGACTATGAGAAAGCAGTATAGTCTCATTAAACATAAACACACAACATGCAACTTACAAATGAACAAATGGAATAACCAGCTAGCATACATTAGCTAATTTTATAGTCATTGTTAGCACTAAGGAGCCTTTGCCACAAAGTAATGCATGCATAGATAATTACATCTGTATATTATTGAAGAAAAAAAACTGAAGTTTATATTGTATATAAATAAAAAAGTATAACATTTATATACTATATTTATACTTTAAACATAATTATACTATACAGTATATTTATATCATTTATAAAATTCTGCACTGAAATCTTTTGTCTGGGTCTACTGTTTTATACCTGAGAAGACTAATACACTGTGAAAACTTCAAGTATACAAGAGGCATCTATAGTGCTAGCAGTTTAAATGCCTACTGTGAATACTTAAAAAAAAAAAGGATAGTTCTAGCTTACTTTTTTCATGCTGTTTTTAGAATGAAGGTTTTTTTTTAAAGCTTTTGATAACTCTTGCCATTGCTGGAGTTAAAATAAAAACTCTAACACTGTGTTTAATAACAACCAACACACTGGGATTTCCACACAAACGAGTTGTGTCATGTTAAATTGCCAGTAGAGAGGAGGCAGAAGAGGGGTAAGGAAGTTCACTCTGGTGTCAAGAACAAATTCAACACTCAATAGTGCACATTAATGGCTACAGTGTGATGGGTTCACCAACCTCACAGTCACATGGTTGACAGACTGTGTGTGTGTGTGTGTGTGTGTGTGTGTGTGTGTGTGTGTACAAGTTGTCTGTAAATGATGTTTTATTACCTGTTAAAATAGGTATGCTGGTTTAACTCAGGAACTCTGGGCCTCACCATACATTCATACTGTACATTATATACATTATATATATATATATATATATATATATATATATATATATATATATATATATATATATATATATATATATATAATAGAAGAGTTCTGTTTTCTTTTACATAATGTGGATAACCAGATACCTGTTTGTAATTTGATGGCACTGGGTTGCACTGTCCAAAAAAACAAAACCACAGTGGACACAGTGTGATGATTTAGACAATATTCTTCTGGGAAACTGGGTTACAGTCAGTCATGTGAATGTTGATTTGACATGTGACACCTACCCAAACACTGTTGCAGACCAGGTTAACTTTTTTTATGCCAATGGTATTCCTTGAGGAAATTGCTTATTTCAGCAGAATAATGCACCTTGCTAGACTCTGGAATGGTTTGATGATTGTGTTTCTCTGGACTTTATATTCTCCAGATCTAAATCTGCTCAAGCATTTGTTTTCTGTTAAGGAACAAAAACAGCTCCAAATTCTTTGTTAATGTCATAGTAACATATACCACAGGCCGTGTGGACTCATATTTCTCAGCAGATTGAAGCTGTTTTAATAGACCATAGAGGAACCGCAGCATGTTTGGCAGGTGGTCATAAGGTTTTGTTTATTTATCCTATATTTTCCACTAGGAGGTTTTGGTGGCAGTCATGGTTCTCTAGGGGGAGTTTACCAGACAAATTAGTATAATTTTGCTCATATGTTGATTTCTACTGCTGCAAGGAACCACTTAAACATGAGGCTTAAATAATATTTAACTAACATTTAAATAACCATAAATGAAATAGTCTGCAGGCCCACAAATGCAACAAACCACCAAGAAAAAGAAGCTTTCTTCTAACTAAAATTTTACTTTATGATATGACTGCTGATCAAATGTTCTTTATCTTAAATATATTCTTTATCTGAATACATCATGTCCTGGAACACATTCTCAAAGAAGTCTAATTCTTGGGGTATGCATATGTATGTGTGTGGGTTGGGATATATGTGGGTGTAGTATATTTGCACATTTCTAATTTCACCACTCATTGACTACCACATTCATTTTTATGCTCTTTTTCACTCTCTCCTTCTTGATCACTCTCTATCTTTGTTTTCCCAGTGTCTCTCTTTTCCTTTTTGTCTTTTTACTTTTTCTCTACAAATTCACTCTATATATGTGTCTTTCTTCCTTGTCTGACTTACTATGCAATATGCTGTGTCATTCTCCTGCAATAACACTAAGCTCTTGAGCTGCACAGACTCACATTTCAACTAAACGCAGGACAGTTATAGGATTTGCTGCTCTAATTCCTCATTATGGTGGTGTGGTCGATTTTTATTGCTTCACTGGTCATAGTCATAACTCAATATCCACTACCAAGCCCCTCCCATAGTGAAGAGATCGCCACCTGGTATCAACGCATCCGCACATTGATTTCTGTCCCCCAGGGTGCACACTGCAGACACAAGCTCGCTTATGGATCGTCTCATTGAACAGTTAAAAATCCTGCCTTCTCAGCATCAGTGATCAGTCCTTTTCGATCAATAACATATCAGCTTTCACATGGCCCAGCAGTGTGAAATAGTAGAATTACATGCACCCTGTTGTTGTGGCTTTACTAGACAGCATGAATTCTTGATTTAGCCAGAATCAGTGATGTATTAATCTTTTGATAATGCTACTAATCAGGCTTTCTTTTATCTGGTTCTCTTTCTTGCAGTTTCAAAATCATAGCGGTATACTTGCACTTTTTTCTTCCACTCCACTGCAGTTCAGTTCTTTTAATTCTGTTCCACTCATGTGAATCTTCTAATTTTATTTGATTAGTTTGTCCATGAGCAGTGACTCTCTGTTAATCTAGCCATGACCCATTGAGAGCTCTGGTTGGTGTGATCGTGAAGCAGTGAAGCAATGACGATTCAACATGTAGGCCATCGGTAATGAATCTGTCACTTCAGTGGCCATCACTTCACTGCAGCGCCACTTGACCCAGCATATGATCTTTAATGCTGACAGGAAGCAATTGGTGCAACATAATGGCAGTGAGTGCAAAGAAAAGAAGAGAAAAGAGAAAGAGAGAGAGAGAGAAAGAGAGAGAGAGAGAAAGAGCACAAATCCCACCAATATCCTGGTGCAAAAAAGGAAAGGAAAATAAATTCCTTCCAAGAACTGAATTCTCCTTGAAGCATCTTCAGGAGTTCCACTGTGATTATAATCCTGAACAAAAACCCTTGGCATGTTAAGCATTTCCTGTGACCATCATGCAGAATAATAGAACAGTTTACATTTATGGAGCAGGATGAGAGTAAACTTGTGTTGTTCCTGACAGTGGCAGTAAAGTGGTTAAGGATACAAGTTAGTGTTCAAAAGTTTGTCAGTTTGAATCCCAGGAAGGCCAGAAAACCACTGGTGAGTCTTTAACAAAGATGTTGCTTGTATCCTCTATCAATTGTGATGCTTTATTTTATTTTTTTTATGCCCATGCCATGTACTAAATATACCCCTGAGGCATTTTTGACTCACCACCTGTGTAAAAACCAAATGTTCCTGTAAATGGTCCACATGATCTGTCATGCTGTGCTTCTGTTGATGTTAAGCAAGTTTCATCAATCCCTTGTGAAATAGTTAAAAAGAAAAGGCAAGAAAAATGGTCCTTATGTGGAAGCTCGTGTGAAGCTGGCTTTTTAATTATAATCAAACTAAATAAACTGTGATTCCTGGAAACTAAAATCAACTGTGATTCATCCAGTGGCTGAACAGGTACCTGGGTTCCCAAAAATGTTTTGAAAAGGTTTCTGCAGTATATAAACAAGTCTATTATCAGTTCACTATTGACCAGGTCAATATTTCTTTCAAAGCACAGCTTACTGTTTCATTGTATGCAAACATGAAAACAGGGAGCTTTTCTCTTGCCACAGTCTCCACCAATTTGATAATCAGGGACAAACGTACACATAAAGAACCATCTTATTAATTCTTTATTGCTGCATTATTTGTGTAAAGCTGCGTTAAAGCAATGTTCATTGTTAAAAGCGCTATACATATAAAAATGAATTTAATTGAATTGAATTTAATTGAATTGAAACATGCTTCAGTGTAAAACATATGGGATGACACCTTGTAGTCACCTTTACTGTTCTATTCCAGGGTTTCTAGCTGCTTTAAAGTATCGAGTGTATCAACTGTGCCTAAGTTCTCTGTACAGAAAGTTATTTCACGAGTGAAAAACGTATGTCCATTGCCATGTTTGTTAGCTTCTGTCTATCCACCAGTCTGGAGTAGAACTGCAGAGGCTGGTGCATGCCTGCAGCACATGCTACATATCAGCCTCATTAGCACTCTGAATCTGCTATGCTTTTTCCACATCACAGGATTAGAATCGTCAGGAGAATGAGAGAGCATGAAGAAGACAAAACCAGAGATGAATGATGTTTGGAGTGGTGTGTGTGTATATGTGTGTGTGTGTGTGTGTGTGTGTGTGTGTGTGTGTGTGTGTGTGTGTGTGTGTGTGTGTGTGTGTGTGTTTGTGTTAATGGAGGTGGGGGTGGGGGGTGAATACTCTAGGGAGTATAGACACTGCTGTCTCAGCTATCGATGTGCACACTTTCAGGATAAAGGGTACTGTAGGTCAGAGAGAAAGACATACAGAGCAATCTTTTTCCTGAGAAAAACAGAAAATGTGAATGTGTTTATATTAACACCAAGGTAAACACAACTCTGTGTAAATATGAGCATTAGAACTACTGACTTTTGCTTTGGTTTTGATTCGGTAATCATGCAGTAGAGATTTTTTCCTTTTGTGAGTGGGATTGTGCTCCTCAGTGGACTGAAGTGCGGATAGTGTCTCCACTGGTTGACCTTGGGCCTCTAAATCTTTCAGACACAGACCCATTATTTCCCCTCAGCCTGGATTTTATTATCTAATGCAGGTCGGGACTGCCCAGTGGCTGCTATATGGAAATTGCCTGTGTGTTGATTTACTGGAATGGTCAAAAGGAGAGAGTAGAGAGACGAACAAAAGGCTCCTTGAAGCTTTTATGTGACCAGTTTTGTTGTTGTCAATTAATCAATTTTCTCTTCTTTTTTTTTTTTGTCCAAAAATTTATTTATTTACAGATTTGTTTGAGAAAGCAAATAGCCTCTTGTATATTAATATAGAAAATAAAGAATAAAGTAATTGATCCTGAGATACTGCTTTACTGTTTGAGAAAAACAATTAGAATAAAAGGGTTGGCTCTTTAGACCTTGGCACAGCTCAGATTTGTCAAGCAGTATTTTTACACACTGTTTAGTTGTTTTCAATCATTTTCTTTATTAGCAAAACTGTGTACTGGACCTGACTTACTGACACACTGTTTTCTCCAGCAGTGGGTTAATGACATGGATCTCATTAACACCACCCCAAAAATCCATTAAAACAAAACCAGCCTGTGTCAAACTATTAAAGCAGGTAGTAAAATCCCTGACAGAAACAGAAAGTGGCCTTTTCCTTTGGAAGGCGTTAGATAAATTGTTTGTAATAAATGCAAGACAAATAACGTGTGTGTGTGTGTATATATATATATATATATATATATATATATATATATATATATATATATATATATATATATATATATATATTTTTTTTTTTTTTTTTTTGTTCGAGTAACATATACATTAAAATAAATGTATTTATTAATGTCTATTAATTTTTTTCTAATAAATGCTACATGTTATCTAGTACCAAACAGCATTCTTTTTCAAAGTACAGAAGCTCACCCACTTACGTGCTAAGATGACCTCAGAATTTTTTTTACTTCTTTTATATTGAAAGGGGGGGAAATCAACCATAAAGTAAAGCAACACTTATTTCAATTCCATCTTCCCACACAAATCACACAGTGCAGTGAACCCTACAGGTCACATTCGATTTCATTAAAATGGAAAACTGGTCATGAGGAAATCTGCATTTTACACGCACACAAAATTAAAGTGCTCAGTGCCTTCTATGGAGTATCCCCGTAGGACTGTGTGTGACTATTACGTGCCCTCGTGTCTGGAAAAACACGACCGTGGGGAACTTACCTCCCAGCGCTTGCTTCATAACAAAATTCATCTTGATGGCTTTTGATTCCTACTTCCTTCACAGTCAGCTGTTACATTTACTTCAAGCTTCTTTTGTTGTTCGTTTTCACCGGCTCTATGAAACACACACACAAACACACACACACGAGCACGCGCATAAGGCTACGTAAGGCAAGAGCTCTCTCGTTTCTCTAGCACAGTTTGAAATATGACAGCAACCCAAGTAACATAAACAAACTCACTTTTTTGCTTTGGCATTTAATTTATATTTTCTGATTTCAATTATCATTATCCTGCTGGTGAAGTAACAGTGCATTAGAAAATATCAACTTCCACAGATGATGAAGGTCATTAAAGGTCAAGGCAGAACCTATTGTAA